>NC_091470.1:7574331-7879688 GCF_036971445.1 Narcine bancroftii | reverse complement strand
TAATACAACAGGACAAGGTCCCTTTAACAGATTAATAGAACAGGACTAGGTCCCTGAAAGAGATTAATACAACAGGATGAGGTCCCTGTAACAGATTAATACAGCAAGACGATGTCCCTGTAACAGATTAATACAACAGGACGAGGTCCCTGTAACAGATTAATGCAACAGGACGAGGTCCATGAAACAGATTAATACAACAGGACGAGGTCCCTGAAACAGAATATTGCAACAGGACGAGGTCCCTGTAATGGATTAATGCAACAGGACGAGGTTCCTGTAATAGATTAATGCAACAGGACGAGGTCCCTGATACAGATTAATACAACAGGACGAGGTCCCTGAAACAGATTAATACAACAGGACGAGGTCCCTGAAACAGATTAATACAACAGGACGAGGTCCCTGATACAGATTAATACAACAGGACGAGGTCCCTGATACAGATTAATACAACAGGACGAGGTCCCTGATACAGATTAATACAACAGGACGAGATCCCTGAAACAGATAAATACAACAGGACGAGGTCCCTGAAACAGATTAATACAAAAGGACGAGGTCCCTGAAACAGATTAATACAACAGGACGAGGTCCCTGAAACAGATTAATACAACAGGACGAGGTCCCTGAAACTGATTAATACAAGAGGACGAGGGCCCTGAAACAGATTAATACAAGAGGACGAGGTCCGTGAAACAGATAAATACAACAGGACGAGGTCCCTGAAACAGATTAATAGAGCAGGATGAGGACCTGTAACAGATTAATACAACAGGACAAGGTCCCTGTAACAGATTAATAGAACAGGACAAGGTCCCTGAAAGAGATTAATACAACAGGATAAGGTCCCTGTAACAGATTAATACAGCAGGACGATGTCCCTGTTACAGATTAATACAACAGGACGATGTCCCTGAAACAGATTAATGCAAATGGACGAGGTCCATGAAACAGATTAATGCAAATGGACGAGGTCCCTGAAACAGATTAATGCAACAGGATGAGGTCCCTGAAACAGATTAATACAAGAGGACGAAGTCCCTGAAACAGATTAATACAACAGGACGAGGTCCCTGAAACAGATTAATACAACAGGACGAGGTCCATGAAACAGATTAATATAACAGGACGAGGTCCCTGAAACAGGTTAATACCAGAGGACGAGGTCCCTGAAACAGATTAATACAAGAGGACGAGGTCCGTGAAACAGATAAATACAACAGGACGAGGTCCCTGAAACAGATTAATAGAGCAGGACTAGGTCCCTGAAAGAGATTAATACAACAGGATGAGGTCCCTGTAACAGATTAATACAGCAAGACGATGTCCCTGTAACAGATTAATACAACAGGACGAGGTCCCTGAAACAGATTAATACAACAGGACGAGGTCCCTGTAACAGATTAATACAACAGGACAAGGTCCCTTTAACAGATTAATAGAACAGGACTAGGTCCCTGAAAGAGATTAATACAACAGGATGAGGTCCCTGTAACAGATTAATACAGCAAGACGATGTCCCTGTAACAGATTAATACAACAGGACGAGGTCCCTGTAACAGATTAATGCAACAGGACGAGGTCCATGAAACAGATTAATACAACAGGACGAGGTCCCTGAAACAGAATATTGCAACAGGACGAGGTCCCTGTAATGGATTAATGCAACAGGACGAGGTTCCTGTAATAGATTAATGCAACAGGACGAGGTCCCTGATACAGATTAATACAACAGGGCGAGGTCCCTGAAACAGATTAATACAACAGGACGAGGTCCCTGAAACAGATTAATACAACAGGACGAGGTCCCTGATACAGATTAATACAACAGGACGAGGTCCCTGATACAGATTAATACAACAGGACGAGGTCCCTGATACAGATTAATACAACAGGACGAGATCCCTGAAACAGATAAATACAACAGGACGAGGTCCCTGAAACAGATTAATACAAAAGGACGAGGTCCCTGAAACAGATTAATACAACAGGACGAGGTCCCTGAAACAGATTAATGCAACAGGACGAGGTCCCTGAAACTGATTAATACAAGAGGACGAGGGCCCTGAAACAGATTAATACAAGAGGACGAGGTCCGTGAAACAGATAAATACAACAGGACGAGGTCCCTGAAACAGATTAATACAACAGGACGAGGTCCCTGAAACAGATTAATAGAGCAGGATGAGGACCTGTAACAGATTAATACAATAGGACAAGGTCCCTGTAACAGATTAATAGAACAGGACAAGGTCCCTGAAAGAGATTAATACAACAGGATAAGGTCCCTGTAACAGATTAATACAGCAGGACGATGTCCCTGTTACAGATTAATACAACAGGACGATGTCCCTGAAACAGATTAATGCAAATGGACGAGGTCCCTGAAACAGATTAATGCAACAGGATGAGGTCCCTGAAACAGATTAATACAAGAGGACGAAGTCCCTGAAACAGATTAATACAACAGGACGAGGTCCCTGAAACAGATTAATACAAGAGGACGAGGTCCATGAAACAGATTAATATAACAGGACGAGGTCCCTGGAACAGGTTAATACCAGAGGACGAGGTCCCTGAAACAGATTAATACAACAGGACGAGGTCCGAGAAACAGATTAATACAACAGGACGAGGTCCGTGTAACAGATTAATATAACATGACGAGGTCCCTGAAACAGATTAATACAACAGGACAAGATCCCAGAAACAGATTAATTCAAGAGGATGAGGTCCCAGAAACAGGTTAATACAACAGGACGAGGTCCTTGAAATAGATTAATACAACAGGACGAGGTCGCTTAAACCAATTAATAGAACAGGACGAGGTCCCTAAAACAGATTAATACAAGAGGATGATGTTTCTGAAACAGATTAATACAACAGGACGAGGTCCCTGGAACAGATTAATACAACAGGACGAGGTCCCTGAAACTGATTAATACAAAAGGACGAGGTCCCTGAAACAGATTAATACAACAGGACGAGGTCCCTCAAACATATTAATACAACAGGACCAGGTCCCTGAAACAGATTAATGCAACAGGACGAGGTCCCTCAAACATATTAATACAACAGGACCAGGTCCCTGAAACAGATTAATACAACAGGACGAGGTCCCTCAAACATATTAATACAACAGGACCAGGTCCCTGAAACAGATTAATACAACAGGACGAGGTCCCTCAAACATATTAATACAACAGGACCAGGTCCCTGAAACAGATTAATACAACAGGACGAGGTCCCTCAAACATATTAATACAACAGGACCAGGTCCCTGAAACAGATTAATACAACAGGACGAGGTCCCTCAAACATATTAATACAACAGGACCAGGTCCCTGAAACAGATTAATACAACAGGACGAGGTCCCTCAAACATATTAATACAACAGGACCAGGTCCCTGAAACAGATTAATGCAACAGGACGAGGTCCCTCAAACATATTAATACAACAGGACCAGGTCCCTGAAACAGATTAATACAACAGGACGAGGTCCCTCAAACATATTAATACAACAGGACCAGGTCCCTGAAACAGATTAATACAACAGGACGAGGTCCCTCAAACATATTAATACAACAGGACCAGGTCCCTGAAACAGATTAATACAACAGGACGAGGTCCCTCAAACATATTAATACAACAGGACCAGGTCCCTGAAACAGATTAATACAACAGGACAAGGTCCCTCAAACATATTAATACAACAGGACCAGGTCCCTGAAACAGATTAATACAACAGGACGAGGTCCCTCAAACATATTAATACAACAGGACCAGGTCCCTGAAATAGATTACTACAACAGGACGATGTCACTGTAACAGATTAATACAACAGGAGGAGGTCCCTGAAACAGATTTATATAACAGGATGAGGTCCCTGAAACTGATTAAAACAAGAGGACGAGGTCCCTGAAACAGTTTAATACAAGAGGACGAGGTCCGTGAAACAGATAAATACAACAGGACAAGGTCCCTGAAACAGATTAATATAACAGGACGAGGTCCCTGTAACAGATTAATACAACAGGATGATGTACCTGAAACAGATTAATGCAACAGGACGAGGTCCCTGAAACAGATAAATAGAAGAGGACGAGTTCCGTGTAACAGATTAATGCAACAGGACGAGGTCCCTGAAACAGATTAATAGAACAGGACGAGGTCCCTGAAACAGATTAATACAACAGGACGAGGTCCCTGTAACAGATTATTACAACAGGATGATGTCCCTGAAACAGGTTAATGCAACAGGACGAGCTCCCTGAAACGGATTAATACAAGAGGACGAGGTCCCTGTAACAGATTAATGCAACAGGACGAGGTCCCTGAAACAGATTAATACAACAGGACGAGATCCCTGAAACAGATTAATAGAACAGGACGAGGTACCTGAAACAGATTAATGCAACAGGAGGAGGTCCCTGAAACAGATTAATGCAACAGGACGAGGTCCCTGTAACAGATTATTGCAAGAGGACGAGGTCCCTGAAACAGATGAATACAAAAGGACGAGGTCCCTGTAACAGATTAATGCAACAGGACGAGGTCCCTGTAACAGATTAATGCAATAGGACGAGGTCCCTGAAACAGATTAATACAACAGGACGAGGTCACTGAAACAGATTAATACAACAGGACGAGGTCCCTGAAACAGATTAATACAACAGGATGAGATCCCTGAAACAGATTAATACAACAGGACGAGGTCCCTGAAACAGATTAATGGAACAGGATGAGATCCCTGAAACAGATTAATACAAGAGGACGAGATCCCTGAAACAGATAAATACAACAGGACGAGGTCCCTGAAACAGATTAATACAACAGGATGACGTCCCTGAAACAGATTAATACAAGAGGACGAGGTCCCTGAAACAGATTAATGCAACAGGAAGAGGTCCCTGAAACAGATTAATACAACAGGACGAGATCCCTGAAAAAGATTAATGGAACAGGATGAGGTCCCTGAAACAGATTAATACAAGAGGACGAGATCCCTGAAACAGATAAATACAACAGGACGAGGTCCCTGAAACAGATTAATACAACAGGACGAGGTCCCTGAAACAGATTAATACAAAAGGACGAGGTCCCTGAAACAGATTAATACAACAGGATGACGTCCCTGAAACAGATTAATACAAGAGGACGAGGTCCCTGAAACAGATTAATACAAAAGGATGAGGTCCCTGAAACAGATTAATACAACAGGATGAGGTCCCTGAAACAGATTAATACAAGAGGACGAAGTCCCTGAAACAGATTAATACAACAGGACGAGGTCCCTGAAACAGATTAATACAACAGGACGAGGTCCATGAAACAGATTAATATAACAGGACGAGGTCCCTGAAACAGGTTAATACAAGAGGACGAGGTCCCTGAAACAGATTAATACAACAGGACGAGGTCCCTGAAACAGATTAATGCAACAGGATGAGGTCCCTGAAACAGATTAATACAAGAGGACGAAGTCCCTGAAACAGATTAATACAACAGGACGAGGTCCCTGAAACAGATTAATACAACAGGACGAGGTCCCTGAAACAGATAAATACACCAGGACGAGGTCCCTAAAAGAGATTAATACAAAAGGACGAAGTCCCTGAAACAGATTAATACAAGAGGACGAGGTCCCAGATACAGAATAATATAACAGGACGTGGTCCCTAAAACAGATTAATAGAACAGGACAAGATACCAGAAACAGATTAATTCAAGAGGATGAGGTCCCAGAAACAGGTTAATACAACAGGACGAGGTCCTTGAAATAGATTAATACAACAGGACGATGTTTCTGAAACGGATTAATACAACAGGACGACGTCCCTGAAACACATTAATACAAGAGGACGAAGTTTCTGAAACAGATTAATACAACAGGACGACGTCCCTGAAACAGATTAATACAACAGGACGAGGTCCCTGAAACAGATTAATGCAGCAGGACGAGGTCCCTGAAGCAGGTTAATACAACAGGACGACGTCCCTGAAACACATTAATACAAGAGGACGATGTTTCTGAAACAGATTAATACAACAGGACGACGTCCCTGAAACAGATTAATACAACAGGACGAGGTCCCTGAAATAGATTATTACAACAGGACGAGGTCGCTTAAACCAATTAATAGAACAGGACGAGGTCCCTAAAACAGATTAAAACAACAGGATGAGGTCCCTGAAACAGATTAATGCAGCAGGATGACGTCCCTGAAACAGATTAATACAAGAGGACGAGGTCCCTGAAACTGATTAATACAACAGGACGAGGTCCCTGAAACAGATTAATACAACAGGATGACGTCCCTGAAACAGATTAATACAAGAGGACGAGGTCCCTGAAACAGATTAATGCAACAGGATGAGGTCCCTGAAACAGATTAATACAACAGGACGATGTCGCTGAAACTGATTAATAGAAGAGGACGAGGTCCCTGAAAGAAATTAATACAACAGGATGATGTCCCTGTTACAGATTAATACAACAGGACGAGGTCGCTTAAACAGATTAATGGAACAGGACGAGGTCCCTGAAACAGATTAATGGAACAGGATGAGGTCCCTGAAACATATTAATACAAGAGGACGAGATCCCTGAAACAGATAAATACAACTGGACGAGGTCCCTGAAACAGATTAATACAACAGGACGAGGTCCCTGAAACAGATTAATGCAAAAGGACGAGGTCCCTGAAACAGATTAATACAACAGGACGAGGTCCCTGAAACAGATTAATACAAAAGGACGAGGTCACTGAAACAAATTAATACAACAGGATGAGATCCCTGAAACAGATTAATGCAAAAGGACGAGGTCCCTGAAACAGATTAATACAACAGGACGAGGTCACTGAAACAAATTAATACAACAGGACGAGGTCCCTGAAACAGATTAATACAACAGGATGAGATCCCTGAAACAGATTAATACAACAGGACGAGGTCCCTGAAAGAGATTAATGGAACAGGATGAGGTCCCTGAAACAGATTAATACAAGAGGACGAGATCCCTGAAACAGATAAATACAACAGGACGAGGTCCCTGAAACAGATTAATACAACAGGACGAGGTCCCTGAAACAGATTAATACAAAAGGACGAGGTCCCTGAAACAGATTAATACAACAGGATGACGTCCCTGAAACAGATTAATACAAGAGGACGAGGTCCCTGAAACAGATTAATGCAACAGGAAGAGGTCCCTGAAACAGATTAATACAACAGGACGAGATCCATGAAAAAGATTAATGGAACAGGATGAGGTCCCTGAAACAGATTAATACAAGAGGACGAGATCCCTGAAACAGATAAATACAACAGGACGAGGTCCCTGAAACAGATTAATACAACAGGACGAGGTCCCTGAAACAGATTAATACAAAAGGACGAGGTCCCTGAAACAGATTAATACAACAGGATGACGTCCCTGAAACAGATTAATACAAGAGGACGAGGTCCCTGAAACAGATTAATGCAACAGGATGAGGTCCCTGAAACAGATTAATACAAGAGGACGAAGTCCCTGAAACAGATTAATACAACAGGACGAGGTCCCTGAAACAGATTAATACAACAGGACGAGGTCCATGAAACAGATTAATATAACAGGACGAGGTCCCTGAAACAGGTTAATACAAGAGGACGAGGTCCCTGAAACAGATTAATACAACAGGACGAGGTCCCTGAAACAGATTAATGCAACAGGATGAGGTCCCTGAAACAGATTAATACAAGAAGACCAAGTCCCTGAAACAGATTAATACAACAGGACGAGGTCCCTGAAACAGATTAATACAACAGGACGAGGTCCTTGGAACAGATTAATACACCAGGACGAGGTCCTTTAAACAGATTAATACAAAATGACGAGGTCCCTAAAGCAGATTAATATAACAGGACGAGGTCCCTGAAACAGATCAATACACCAGGACGAGGTCCCTAAAAGAGATTAGTACAAAAGGACGAAGTCCCTGAAACAGATTAATACAAGAGGACGAGGTCCCAGATACAGAATAATATAACAGGACGTGGTCCCTAAAACAGATTAATAGAACAGGACAAGATACCAGAAACAGATTAATTCAAGAGGATGAGGTCCCAGAAACAGGTTAATACAACAGGACGAGGTCCTTGAAATAGATTAATACAACAGGACGAGGTCCCTGAAACTGATTAATACAACAGGACGAGGTCCCTGAAGCAGGTTAATATGAGAGGACGAGGTCCGTGAAACAGATAAATACAACAGGACGAGGTCCCTGAAACAGATTAATAGAGCCGGACTAGGTCCCTGAAAGAGATTAATACAACAGGATGAGGTCCCTGTAACAGATTAATACAGCAAGACGATGTCCCTGTAACAGATTAATACAACAGGACGAGGTCCCTGAAACAGATTAATACAACAGGACGAGGTCCCTGTAAAAGATTAATACAACAGGACAAGGTCCCTTTAACAGATTAATAGAACAGGACTAGGTCCCTGAAAGAGATTAATACAACAGGACGAGGTCCCTGAAACAGATTAATGCAAGAGGACGAGGTCACTGTAACAGATTAATGCAACAGGACGAGGTCCCTGAAACAGATTAATACAACAGGACGAGGTCCCTGAAACATATTAATACAACAGGACGAGGTCCCTGAAAGAGATTAATACAAAAGGACGAGGTCCCTGAAACAGATTAATACAACAGGACGACGTCCCTGAAACAGATTAATGCAACAGGACGAGGTCCATGAAACAGATTAATACAACAGGACGAGGTCCCTGAAACAGATTAATGCAACAGGACGAGGTCCATGAAACAGATTAATACAACAGGACGAGGTCACTGAAACAGATTAATGCAACAGGACGAGGTCCCTGAAACAGATTAATACAACAGGACGAGGTCCCTGAAACAGATTAATGCAACAGGACGAGGTCCCTGAAACAGATTAATGCAACAGGACGAGGTCCCTGAAACAGATTAATACAACAGGACGAGGTCCCTGAAACAGATTAATACAACAGGACGAGGTTACTGAAACAGATTAATGCAACAGGACGAGGTCCCTGAAACAGATTAATACAACAGGACGAGGTCCCTGAAACAGATTAATGCAACAGGACGAGGTCCCTGGAACAGATTATTGCAAGAGGACGAGGTCCCTGAAACAGATGAATACAAAAGGACGAGGTCCCTGTAACAGATTAATGCAACAGGACGAGGTCCCTGAAACAGATTAATGCAACAGGACGAGGTCCATGAAACAGATTAATACAACAGGACGAGGTCACTGAAACAGATTAATGCAACAGGACGAGGTCCCTGAAACAGATTAATACAACAGGACGAGGTCCCTGAAACAGAATATTGCAACAGGACGAGGTCCCTGTATCAGATTAATGCAACAGGACGAGGTCCCTGTAACAGATTAATGCAATAGGACGAGGTCCCTGAAACAGATTAATACAACAGGACGAGGTCCCTGAAACAGATTAATACAACAGGATGAGATCCCTGAAACAGATTAATACAACAGGACGAGGTCCCTGAAACAGATTAATGGAACAGGATGAGGTCCCTGAAACAGATTAATATTAGAGGACGAGATCCCTGAAACAGATTAATGGAACAGGATGAGGTCCCTGAAACAGATTAATACAAGAGGACGAGATCCCTGAAACAGATAAATACAACAGGACGAGGTCCCTGAAACAGATTAATACAACAGGACAAGGTCCCTGAAACAGATTAATGCAGCAGGATGATGTCAGTGAAACATATTAGTACAACAGGACGAGGTCCCTGAAACAGATTAATAGAACAGGACGAGGTACCTGAAACAGATTAATGCAACAGGAGGAGGTCCCTGAAACAGATTAATGCAACAGGACGAGGTCCCTGTAACAGATTATTGCAAGAGGACGAGGTCCCTGAAACAGATGAATACAAAAGGACGAGGTCCCTGTAACAGATTAATGCAACAGGACGAGGTCCCTGTAACAGATTAATGCAATAGGACGAGATCCCTGAAACAGATTAATAGAAAAGGACGAGGTACCTGAAACAGATTAATGCAACAGGAGGAGGTCCCTGAAACAGATTAATGCAACAGGACGAGGTCCCTGTAACAGATTATTGCAAGAGGACGAGGTCCCTGAAACAGATGAATACAAAAGGACGAGGTCCCTGTAACAGATTAATGCAACAGGACGAGGTCCCTGTAACAGATTAATGCAATAGGACGAGGTCCCTGAAACAGATTAATACAACAGGACGAGATCCCTGAAACAGATAAATACAACAGGACGAGGTCCCTGAAACTGATTAATACAAGAGGACGAGGGCCCTGAAACAGATTAATACAAGAGGACGAGGTCCGTGAAACAGATAAATACAACAGGACGAGGTCCCTGTAACAGATTAATACAGCAAGACGATGTCCCTGTAACAGATTAATACAACAGGACGAGGTCCCTGTAACAGATTAATGCAACAGGACGAGGTCCATGAAACAGATTAATACAACAGGACGAGGTCCCTGAAACAGAATATTGCAACAGGACGAGGTCCCTGTAATGGATTAATGCAACAGGACGAGGTTCCTGTAATAGATTAATGCAATAGGACGAGGTCCCTGATACAGATTAATACAACAGGACGAGGTCCCTGAAACAGATTAATACAACAGGACGAGGTCCCTGAAACAGATTAATACAACAGGACGAGGTCCCTGATACAGATTAATACAACAGGACGAGGTCCCTGATACAGATTAATACAACAGGACGAGGTCCCTGATACAGATTAATACAACAGGACGAGATCCCTGAAACAGATAAATACAACAGGACGAGGTCCCTGAAACAGATTAATACAAAAGGACGTGGTCCCTGAAACAGATTAATACAACAGGACGAGGTCCCTGAAACAGATTAATACAACAGGACGAGGTCCCTGAAACTGATTAATACAAGAGGACGAGGGCCCTGAAACAGATTAATACAAGAGGACGAGGTCCGTGAAACAGATAAATACAACAGGACGAGGTCCCTGAAACAGATTAATAGAGCAGGATGAGGACCTGTAACAGATTAATACAACAGGACAAGGTCCCTGTAACAGATTAATAGAACAGGACAAGGTCCATGAAAGAGATTAATACAACAGGATAAGGTCCCTGTAACAGATTAATACAGCAGGACGATGTCCCTGTTACAGATTAATACAACAGGACGATGTCCCTGAAACAGATTAATGCAAATGGACGAGGTCCCTGAAACAGATTAATGCAAATGGACGAGGTCCCTGAAACAGATTAATGCAACAGGATGAGGTCCCTGAAACAGATTAATACAAGAGGACGAAGTCCCTGAAACAGATTAATACAACAGGACGAGGTCCCTGAAACAGATTAATACAACAGGACGAGGTCCATGAAACAGATTAATATAACAGGACGAGGTCCCTGAAACAGGTTAATACCAGAGGACGAGGTCCCTGAAACAGATTAATACAACAGGACGAGGTCCGAGAAACAGATTAATACAACAGGACGAGGTCCGTGTAACAGATTAATATAACAGGACGAGGTCGCTGAAACAGGTTAATACAACATGACGAGGTCCCTGAAACAGATTAATACAACAGGACAAGATCCCAGAAACAGATTAATTCAAGAGGATGAGGTCCCAGAAACAGGTTAATACAACAGGACGAGGTCCTTGAAATAGATTAATACAACAGGACGAGGTCGCTTAAACCAATTAATAGAACAGGACGAGGTCCCTAAAACAGATTAATACAAGAGGATGATGTTTCTGAAACAGATTAATACAACAGGACGACGTCCCTGGAACTGATTAATACAACAGGACGAGGTCCCTGAAACAGATTAATGCAGCAGGATGATGTCAGTGAAACAGATTAATACAACAGGACGAGGTCCCTGAAACTGATTAATACAACAGGACGAGGTCCCTGAAACAGATTAATACAAAAGGACGAGGTCCCTGAAACAGATTAATACAACAGGACGAGGTCCCTCAAACATATTAATACAACAGGACCAGGTCCCTGAAACAGATTAATGCAACAGGACGAGGTTCCTGAAATAGATACTACAACAGGACGATGTCCCTGTAACAGATTAATACAACAGGAGGAGGTCCTTGAAACAGATTAATATAACAGGACGAGGTCCCTGAAACTGATTAAAACAAGAGGACGAGGTCCCTGAAACAGTTTAATACAAGAGGACGAGGTCCGTGAAACAGATAAATACAACAGGACAAGGTCCCTGAAACAGATTAATACAACAGGACGAGGTCCCTGTAACAGATTAATACAACAGGATGATGTCCCTGAAACAGATTAATGCAACAGGACGAGGTCCCTGAAACAGATAAATAGAAGAGGACGAGTTCCGTGTAACAGATTAATGCAACAGGACGAGGTCCCTGAAACAGATTAATAGAACAGGACGAGGTCGCTGAAACAGATTAATACAACAGGACGATGTCCCTGTAACAGATTAATACAACAGGATGATGTCCCTGAAACAGGTTAATGCAACAGGACGAGCTCCCTGAAACGGATTAATACAAGAGGACGAGGTCCCTGTAACAGATTAATGCAACAGGACGAGGTCCCTGAAACAGATTAATACAACAGGACGAGATCCCTGAAACAGATTAATAGAACAGGACGAGGTACCTGAAACAGATTAATGCAACAGGAGGAGGTCCCTGAAACAGATTAATGCAACAGGACGAGGTCCCTGTAACAGATTATTGCAAGAGGACGAGGTCCCTGAAACAGATGAATACAAAAGGACGAGGTCCCTGTAACAGATTAATGCAACAGGACGAGGTCCCTGTAACAGATTAATGCAATAGGACGAGGTCCCTGAAACAGATTAATACAACAGGACGAGGTCACTGAAACAAATTAATACAACAGGACGAGGTCCCTGAAACAGATTAATACAACAGGATGAGATCCCTGAAACAGATTAATACAACAGGACGAGGTCCCTGAAAGAGATTAATGGAACAGGATGAGGTCCCTGAAACAGATTAATACAAGAGGACGAGATCCCTGAAACAGATAAATACAACAGGACGAGGTCCCTGAAACAGATTAATACAACAGGACGAGGTCCCTGAAACAGATTAATACAAAAGGACGAGGTCCCTGAAACAGATTAATACAACAGGATGACGTCCCTGAAACAGATTAATACAAGAGGACGAGGTCCCTGAAACAGATTAATGCAACAGGAAGAGGTCCCTGAAACAGATTAATACAACAGGACGAGATCCATGAAAAAGATTAATGGAACAGGATGAGGTCCCTGAAACAGATTAATACAAGAGGACGAGATCCCTGAAACAGATAAATACAACAGGACGAGGTCCCTGAAACAGATTAATACAACAGGACGAGGTCCCTGAAACAGATTAATACAAAAGGACGAGGTCCCTGAAACAGATTAATACAACAGGATGACGTCCCTGAAACAGATTAATACAAGAGGACGAGGTCCCTGAAACAGATTAATGCAACAGGATGAGGTCCCTGAAACAGATTAATACAAGAGGACGAAGTCCCTGAAACAGATTAATACAACAGGACGAGGTCCCTGAAACAGATTAATACAACAGACGAGGTCCATGAAACAGATTAATATAACAGGACGAGGTCCCTGAAACAGGTTAATACAAGAGGACGAGGTCCCTGAAACAGATTAATACAACAGGACGAGGTCCCTGAAACAGATTAATGCAACAGGATGAGGTCCCTGAAACAGATTAATACAAGAAGACCAAGTCCCTGAAACAGATTAATACAACAGGACGAGGTCCCTGAAACAGATTAATACAACAGGACGAGGTCCTTGGAACAGATTAATACACCAGGACGAGGTCCTTTAAACAGATTAATACAAAATGACGAGGTCCCTAAAGCAGATTAATATAACAGGACGAGGTCCCTGAAACAGATTAATACACCAGGACGAGGTCCCTAAAAGAGATTAGTACAAAAGGACGAAGTCCCTGAAACAGATTAATACAAGAGGACGAGGTCCCAGATACAGAATAATATAACAGGACGTGGTCCCTAAAACAGATTAATAGAACAGGACAAGATACCAGAAACAGATTAATTCAAGAGGATGAGGTCCCAGAAACAGGTTAATACAACAGGACGAGGTCCTTGAAATAGATTAATACAACAGGACGAGGTCCCTGAAACTGATTAATACAACAGGACGAGGTCCCTGAAGCAGGTTAATATGAGAGGACGAGGTCCGTGAAACAGATAAATACAACAGGACGAGGTCCCTGAAACAGATTAATAGAGCCGGACTAGGTCCCTGAAAGAGATTAATACAACAGGATGAGGTCCCTGTAACAGATTAATACAGCAAGACGATGTCCCTGTAACAGATTAATACAACAGGACGAGGTCCCTGAAACAGATTAATACAACAGGACGAGGTCCCTGTAAAAGATTAATACAACAGGACAAGGTCCCTTTAACAGATTAATAGAACAGGACTAGGTCCCTGAAAGAGATTAATACAACAGGATGATGTCCCTGAAACAGATTAATGCAACAGGACGAGGTCCCTGAAACAGATTAATGCAAGAGGACGAGGTCACTGTAACAGATTAATGCAACAGGACGAGGTCCCTGAAACAGATTAATACAACAGGACGAGGTCCCTGAAACATATTAATACAACAGGACGAGGTCCCTGAAAGAGATTAATACAAAAGGACGAGGTCCCTGAAACAGATTAATACAACAGGACGACGTCCCTGAAACAGATTAATGCAACAGGACGAGGTCCATGAAACAGATTAATACAACAGGACGAGGTCCCTGAAACAGATTAATGCAACAGGACGAGGTCCATGAAACAGATTAATACAACAGGACGAGGTCACTGAAACAGATTAATGCAACAGGACGAGGTCCCTGAAACAGATTAATACAACAGGACGAGGTCCCTGAAACAGATTAATGCAACAGGACGAGGTCCCTGAAACAGATTAATGCAACAGGACGAGGTCCCTGAAACAGATTAATACAACAGGACGAGGTCCCTGAAACAGATTAATACAACAGGACGAGGTTACTGAAACAGATTAATGCAACAGGACGAGGTCCCTGAAACAGATTAATACAACAGGACGAGGTCCCTGAAACAGATTAATGCAACAGGACGAGGTCCCTGGAACAGATTATTGCAAGAGGACGAGGTCCCTGAAACAGATGAATACAAAAGGACGAGGTCCCTGTAACAGATTAATGCAACAGGACGAGGTCCCTGAAACAGATTAATGCAACAGGACGAGGTCCATGAAACAGATTAATACAACAGGACGAGGTCACTGAAACAGATTAATGCAACAGGACGAGGTCCCTGAAACAGATTAATACAACAGGACGAGGTCCCTGAAACAGAATATTGCAACAGGACGAGGTCCCTGTATCAGATTAATGCAACAGGACGAGGTCCCTGTAACAGATTAATGCAATAGGACGAGGTCCCTGAAACAGATTAATACAACAGGACGAGGTCCCTGAAACAGATTAATACAACAGGATGAGATCCCTGAAACAGATTAATACAACAGGACGAGGTCCCTGAAACAGATTAATGGAACAGGATGAGGTCCCTGAAACAGATTAATATTAGAGGACGAGATCCCTGAAACAGATTAATGGAACAGGATGAGGTCCCTGAAACAGATTAATACAAGAGGACGAGATCCCTGAAACAGATAAATACAACAGGACGAGGTCCCTGAAACAGATTAATACAACAGGACAAGGTCCCTGAAACAGATTAATGCAGCAGGATGATGTCAGTGAAACATATTAGTACAACAGGACGAGGTCCCTGAAACTGATTAATACAACAGGACGAGGTCCCTGAAGCAGATTAATACAAAAGGACGAGGTCCCTGAAACAGATTAATACAACAGGATGACGTCCCTGAAACAGATTAATACAAGAGGACGAGGTCCCTGAAACGGATTAATGCAACAGGAAGAGGTCCCTGAAACTGATTAATACAACAGGACGAGGTCCCTGAAACAGATTAATGGAACAGGATGAGGTCCCTGAAACAGATTAATACAAGAGGACGAGATCCCTGAAACAGATAAATACAACAGGACGAGGTCCCTGAAACAGATTAATACAACAGGACAAGGTCCCTGAAACAGATTAATGCAGCAGGATGATGTCAGTGAAACATATTAATACAACAGGACGAGGTCCCTGAAACTGATTAATACAACAGGACGAGGTCCCTGAAGCAGGTTAATACAAGAGGACGAGGTCCGTGAAACAGATAAATACAACAGGACGAGGTCCCTGAAACAGATTAATAGAGCAGGACTAGGTCCCTGAAAGAGATTAATACAACAGGATGAGGTCCCTGTAACAGATTAATACAACAGGACAAGGTCCCTTTAACAGATTAATAGAACAGGACTAGGTCCCTGAAAGAGATTAATACAACAGGATGATGTCCCTGAAACAGATTAATGCAACAGGACGAGGTCCCTGAAACAGATTAATACAAGAGGACGAGGTCACTGTAACAGATTAATGCAACAGGACGTGGTCCCTGAAACAGATTAATACAACAGGACGAGGTCCCTGAAACAGGTTAATACAAGAGGACGAGGTCCCTGAAACAGATTAATACAACAGGACGAGGTCCCAGAAACAGATTAATACAAGAGGACGAGGTTCGTGTAATAGATTAATATAACAGGACGAGGTCCCTGAAACAGGTTAATACAACATGACGAGGTCCCTGGAACAGATTAATACACCAGGACGAGGTCCTTGAAACAGATTAATACAAAAGGACGAAGTCCCTGAAACAGATTAATACAAGAGGACGAGGTCCCAGAAACAGATTAATAGAACAGGACAAGATACCAGAAACAGATTAATTCAAGAGGATGAGGTCGCAGAAACAGGTTAATACAACAGGACGAGGTCCTTGAAATAGATTAATACAACAGGACGATGTTTCTGAAACAGATTAATACAACAGGACGACGTCCCTGAAACAGATTAATACAAGAGGACGACGTCCCTGAAACAGATTAATACAACAGGACGAGGTCCCTGAAACTGATTAATACAAGAGGACGAGGTCCGTGAAACAGATAAATACAACAGGACGAGGTCCCTGAAACAGATTAATAGAGCAGGACTAGGTCCCTGAAAGAAATTAATACAACAGGATGAGGTCCCTGTAACAGATTAATACAGCAAGACGATGTCCCTGTAACAGATTAATACAACAGGACGAGGTCCCTGAAACAGATTAATACAACAGGACGAGGTCCCTGTAACAGATTAATACAACAGGACAAGGTCCCTTTAACAGATTAATAGAACAGGACTAGGTCCCTGAAAGAGATTAATACAACAGGATGAGGTCCCTGTAACAGATTAATACAGCAAGACGATGTCCCTGTAACAGATTAATACAACAGGACGAGGTCCCTGTAACAGATTAATGCAACAGGACGAGGTCCATGAAACAGATTAATACAACAGGACGAGGTCCCTGAAACAGAATATTGCAACAGGACGAGGTCCCTGTAATGGATTAATGCAACAGGACGAGGTTCCTGTAATAGATTAATGCAACAGGACGAGGTCCCTGATACAGATTAATACAACAGGACGAGGTCCCTGAAACAGATTAATACAACAGGACGAGGTCCCTGAAACAGATTAATACAACAGGACGAGGTCCCTGATACAGATTAATACAACAGGACGAGGTCCCTGATACAGATTAATACAACAGGACGAGGTCCCTGATACAGATTAATACAACAGGACGAGATCCCTGAAACAGATAAATACAACAGGACGAGGTCCCTGAAACAGATTAATACAAAAGGACGAGGTCCCTGAAACAGATTAATACAACAGGACGAGGTCCCTGAAACAGATTAATACAACAGGACGAGGTCCCTGAAACTGATTAATACAAGAGGACGAGGGCCCTGAAACAGATTAATACAAGAGGACGAGGTCCGTGAAACAGATAAATACAACAGGACGAGGTCCCTGAAACAGATTAATAGAGCAGGATGAGGACCTGTAACAGATTAATACAACAGGACAAGGTCCCTGTAACAGATTAATAGAACAGGACAAGGTCCCTGAAAGAGATTAATACAACAGGATAAGGTCCCTGTAACAGATTAATACAGCAGGACGATGTCCCTGTTACAGATTAATACAACAGGACGATGTCCCTGAAACAGATTAATGCAAATGGACGAGGTCCATGAAACAGATTAATGCAAATGGACGAGGTCCCTGAAACAGATTAATGCAACAGGATGAGGTCCCTGAAACAGATTAATACAAGAGGACGAAGTCCCTGAAACAGATTAATACAACAGGACGAGGTCCCTGAAACAGATTAATACAACAGGACGAGGTCCATGAAACAGATTAATATAACAGGACGAGGTCCCTGAAACAGGTTAATACCAGAGGACGAGGTCCCTGAAACAGATTAATACAAGAGGACGAGGTCCGTGAAACAGATAAATACAACAAGACGAGGTCCCTGAAACAGATTAATAGAGCAGGACTAGGTCCCTGAAAGAGATTAATACAACAGGATGAGGTCCCTGTAACAGATTAATACAGCAAGACGATGTCCCTGTAACAGATTAATACAACAGGACGAGGTCCCTGAAACAGATTAATACAACAGGACGAGGTCCCTGTAACAGATTAATACAACAGGACAAGGTCCCTTTAACAGATTAATAGAACAGGACTAGGTCCCTGAAAGAGATTAATACAACAGGATGAGGTCCCTGTAACAGATTAATACAGCAAGACGATGTCCCTGTAACAGATTAATACAACAGGACGAGGTCCCTGTAACAGATTAATGCAACAGGACGAGGTCCATGAAACAGATTAATACAACAGGACGAGGTCCCTGAAACAGAATATTGCAACAGGACGAGGTCCCTGTAATGGATTAATGCAACAGGACGAGGTTCCTGTAATAGATTAATGCAACAGGACGAGGTCCCTGATACAGATTAATACAACAGGGCGAGGTCCCTGAAACAGATTAATACAACAGGACGAGGTCCCTGAAACAGATTAATACAACAGGACGAGGTCCCTGATACAGATTAATACAACAGGACGAGGTCCCTGATACAGATTAATACAACAGGACGAGGTCCCTGATACAGATTAATACAACAGGACGAGATCCCTGAAACAGATAAATACAACAGGACGAGGTCCCTGAAACAGATTAATACAAAAGGACGAGGTCCCTGAAACAGATTAATACAACAGGACGAGGTCCCTGAAACAGATTAATGCAACAGGACGAGGTCCCTGAAACTGATTAATACAAGAGGACGAGGGCCCTGAAACAGATTAATACAAGAGGACGAGGTCCGTGAAACAGATAAATACAACAGGACGAGGTCCCTGAAACAGATTAATACAACAGGACGAGGTCCCTGAAACAGATTAATAGAGCAGGATGAGGACCTGTAACAGATTAATACAATAGGACAAGGTCCCTGTAACAGATTAATAGAACAGGACAAGGTCCCTGAAAGAGATTAATACAACAGGATAAGGTCCCTGTAACAGATTAATACAGCAGGACGATGTCCCTGTTACAGATTAATACAACAGGACGATGTCCCTGAAACAGATTAATGCAAATGGACGAGGTCCCTGAAACAGATTAATGCAAATGGACGAGGTCCCTGAAACAGATTAATGCAACAGGATGAGGTCCCTGAAACAGATTAATACAAGAGGACGAAGTCCCTGAAACAGATTAATACAACAGGACGAGGTCCCTGAAACAGATTAATACAAGAGGACGAGGTCCATGAAACAGATTAATATAACAGGACGAGGTCCCTGGAACAGGTTAATACCAGAGGACGAGGTCCCTGAAACAGATTAATACAACAGGACGAGGTCCGAGAAACAGATTAATACAACAGGACGAGGTCCGTGTAACAGATTAATATAACATGACGAGGTCCCTGAAACAGATTAATACAACAGGACAAGATCCCAGAAACAGATTAATTCAAGAGGATGAGGTCCCAGAAACAGGTTAATACAACAGGACGAGGTCCTTGAAATAGATTAATACAACAGGACGAGGTCGCTTAAACCAATTAATAGAACAGGACGAGGTCCCTAAAACAGATTAATACAAGAGGATGATGTTTCTGAAACAGATTAATACAACAGGACGAGGTCCCTGGAACAGATTAATACAACAGGACGAGGTCCCTGAAACTGATTAATACAAAAGGACGAGGTCCCTGAAACAGATTAATACAACAGGACGAGGTCCCTCAAACATATTAATACAACAGGACCAGGTCCCTGAAACAGATTAATGCAACAGGACGAGGTCCCTCAAACATATTAATACAACAGGACCAGGTCCCTGAAACAGATTAATACAACAGGACGAGGTCCCTCAAACATATTAATACAACAGGACCAGGTCCCTGAAACAGATTAATACAACAGGACGAGGTCCCTCAAACATATTAATACAACAGGACCAGGTCCCTGAAACAGATTAATACAACAGGACGAGGTCCCTCAAACATATTAATACAACAGGACCAGGTCCCTGAAACAGATTAATACAACAGGACGAGGTCCCTCAAACATATTAATACAACAGGACCAGGTCCCTGAAACAGATTAATACAACAGGACGAGGTCCCTCAAACATATTAATACAACAGGACCAGGTCCCTGAAACAGATTAATGCAACAGGACGAGGTCCCTCAAACATATTAATACAACAGGACCAGGTCCCTGAAACAGATTAATACAACAGGACGAGGTCCCTCAAACATATTAATACAACAGGACCAGGTCCCTGAAACAGATTAATACAACAGGACGAGGTCCCTCAAACATATTAATACAACAGGACCAGGTCCCTGAAACAGATTAATACAACAGGACGAGGTCCCTCAAACATATTAATACAACAGGACCAGGTCCCTGAAACAGATTAATACAACAGGACAAGGTCCCTCAAACATATTAATACAACAGGACCAGGTCCCTGAAACAGATTAATACAACAGGACGAGGTCCCTCAAACATATTAATACAACAGGACCAGGTCCCTGAAATAGATTACTACAACAGGACGATGTCACTGTAACAGATTAATACAACAGGAGGAGGTCCCTGAAACAGATTTATATAACAGGATGAGGTCCCTGAAACTGATTAAAACAAGAGGACGAGGTCCCTGAAACAGTTTAATACAAGAGGACGAGGTCCGTGAAACAGATAAATACAACAGGACAAGGTCCCTGAAACAGATTAATATAACAGGACGAGGTCCCTGTAACAGATTAATACAACAGGA
Organism: Narcine bancroftii; assembly: GCF_036971445.1. Taxonomy (NCBI): domain Eukaryota; kingdom Metazoa; phylum Chordata; class Chondrichthyes; order Torpediniformes; family Narcinidae; genus Narcine; species Narcine bancroftii. The sequence continues at coordinate 7,858,210 of NC_091470.1, read as the reverse complement.
TGATGTACCTGAAACAGATTAATGCAACAGGACGAGGTCCCTGAAACAGATAAATAGAAGAGGACGAGTTCCGTGTAACAGATTAATGCAACAGGACGAGGTCCCTGAAACAGATTAATAGAACAGGACGAGGTCCCTGAAACAGATTAATACAACAGGACGAGGTCCCTGTAACAGATTATTACAACAGGATGATGTCCCTGAAACAGGTTAATGCAACAGGACGAGCTCCCTGAAACGGATTAATACAAGAGGACGAGGTCCCTGTAACAGATTAATGCAACAGGACGAGGTCCCTGAAACAGATTAATACAACAGGACGAGATCCCTGAAACAGATTAATAGAACAGGACGAGGTACCTGAAACAGATTAATGCAACAGGAGGAGGTCCCTGAAACAGATTAATGCAACAGGACGAGGTCCCTGTAACAGATTATTGCAAGAGGACGAGGTCCCTGAAACAGATGAATACAAAAGGACGAGGTCCCTGTAACAGATTAATGCAACAGGACGAGGTCCCTGTAACAGATTAATGCAATAGGACGAGGTCCCTGAAACAGATTAATACAACAGGACGAGGTCACTGAAACAGATTAATACAACAGGACGAGGTCCCTGAAACAGATTAATACAACAGGATGAGATCCCTGAAACAGATTAATACAACAGGACGAGGTCCCTGAAACAGATTAATGGAACAGGATGAGATCCCTGAAACAGATTAATACAAGAGGACGAGATCCCTGAAACAGATAAATACAACAGGACGAGGTCCCTGAAACAGATTAATACAACAGGATGACGTCCCTGAAACAGATTAATACAAGAGGACGAGGTCCCTGAAACAGATTAATGCAACAGGAAGAGGTCCCTGAAACAGATTAATACAACAGGACGAGATCCCTGAAAAAGATTAATGGAACAGGATGAGGTCCCTGAAACAGATTAATACAAGAGGACGAGATCCCTGAAACAGATAAATACAACAGGACGAGGTCCCTGAAACAGATTAATACAACAGGACGAGGTCCCTGAAACAGATTAATACAAAAGGACGAGGTCCCTGAAACAGATTAATACAACAGGATGACGTCCCTGAAACAGATTAATACAAGAGGACGAGGTCCCTGAAACAGATTAATACAAAAGGATGAGGTCCCTGAAACAGATTAATACAACAGGATGAGGTCCCTGAAACAGATTAATAGAAGAGGACGAAGTCCCTGAAACAGATTAATACAACAGGACGAGGTCCCTGAAACAGATTAATACAACAGGACGAGGTCCATGAAACAGATTAATATAACAGGACGAGGTCCCTGAAACAGGTTAATACAAGAGGACGAGGTCCCTGAAACAGATTAATACAACAGGACGAGGTCCCTGAAACAGATTAATGCAACAGGATGAGGTCCCTGAAACAGATTAATACAAGAGGACGAAGTCCCTGAAACAGATTAATACAACAGGACGAGGTCCCTGAAACAGATTAATACAACAGGACGAGGTCCCTGAAACAGATAAATACACCAGGACGAGGTCCCTAAAAGAGATTAATACAAAAGGACGAAGTCCCTGAAACAGATTAATACAAGAGGACGAGGTCCCAGATACAGAATAATATAACAGGACGTGGTCCCTAAAACAGATTAATAGAACAGGACAAGATACCAGAAACAGATTAATTCAAGAGGATGAGGTCCCAGAAACAGGTTAATACAACAGGACGAGGTCCTTGAAATAGATTAATACAACAGGACGATGTTTCTGAAACGGATTAATACAACAGGACGACGTCCCTGAAACACATTAATACAAGAGGACGAAGTTTCTGAAACAGATTAATACAACAGGACGACGTCCCTGAAACAGATTAATACAACAGGACGAGGTCCCTGAAACAGATTAATGCAGCAGGACGAGGTCCCTGAAGCAGGTTAATACAACAGGACGACGTCCCTGAAACACATTAATACAAGAGGACGATGTTTCTGAAACAGATTAATACAACAGGACGACGTCCCTGAAACAGATTAATACAACAGGACGAGGTCCCTGAAATAGATTATTACAACAGGACGAGGTCGCTTAAACCAATTAATAGAACAGGACGAGGTCCCTAAAACAGATTAAAACAACAGGATGAGGTCCCTGAAACAGATTAATGCAGCAGGATGACGTCCCTGAAACAGATTAATACAAGAGGACGAGGTCCCTGAAACTGATTAATACAACAGGACGAGGTCCCTGAAACAGATTAATACAACAGGATGACGTCCCTGAAACAGATTAATACAAGAGGACGAGGTCCCTGAAACAGATTAATGCAACAGGATGAGGTCCCTGAAACAGATTAATACAACAGGACGATGTCGCTGAAACTGATTAATAGAAGAGGACGAGGTCCCTGAAAGAAATTAATACAACAGGATGATGTCCCTGTTACAGATTAATACAACAGGACGAGGTCGCTTAAACAGATTAATGGAACAGGACGAGGTCCCTGAAACAGATTAATGGAACAGGATGAGGTCCCTGAAACATATTAATACAAGAGGACGAGATCCCTGAAACAGATAAATACAACTGGACGAGGTCCCTGAAACAGATTAATACAACAGGACGAGGTCCCTGAAACAGATTAATGCAAAAGGACGAGGTCCCTGAAACAGATTAATACAACAGGACGAGGTCCCTGAAACAGATTAATACAAAAGGACGAGGTCCCTGAAACAGATTAATACAACAGGATGACGTCCCTGAAACAGATTAATACAACAGGACGAGGTCCCTAAAACAGATTAATACAAAAGGACGAGGTCCCTAAAACAGATTAATATAACAGGACGAGGTCCCTGAAACAGATTAATACACCAGGACGAGGTCCCTAAAAGAGATTAATACAAAAGGACGAAGTCCCTGAAACAGATTAATACAAGAGGACGAGGTCCCTGATACAGATTAATACAACAGGACGAGGTCCCAGAAACAGATTAATACAAGAGGACGAGGTCCGTGTAACAGATTAATATAACAGGACAAGGTCCCTGAAACAGATTAATGCAGCAGGACGAGGTCCCTGAAACAGATTAATACAACAGGACGAGGTCCCTGAAACAGATTAATACAACAGGACGAGGTTACTGAAACAGATTAATGCAACAGGACGAGGTCCCTGAAACAGATTAATACAACAGGACGAGGTCCCTGAAACAGATTAATACAACAGGATGAGATCCCTGAAACAGATTAATACAACAGGACGAGGTCCCTGAAACAGATTAATGCAACAGGACGAGGTCCCTGGAACAGATTATTGCAAGAGGACGAGGTCCCTGAAACAGATGAATACAAAAGGACGAGGTCCCTGTAACAGATTAATGCAACAGGACGAGGTCCCTGAAACAGATTAATGCAACAGGACGAGGTCCATGAAACAGATTAATACAACAGGACGAGGTCACTGAAACAGATTAATGCAACAGGACGAGGTCCCTGAAACAGATTAATACAACAGGACGAGGTCCCTGAAACAGAATATTGCAACAGGACGAGGTCCCTGTATCAGATTAATGCAACAGGACGAGGTCCCTGTAACAGATTAATGCAATAGGACGAGGTCCCTGAAACAGATTAATACAACAGGACGAGGTCCCTGAAACAGATTAATACAACAGGATGAGATCCCTGAAACAGATTAATACAACAGGACGAGGTCCCTGAAACAGATTAATGGAACAGGATGAGGTCCCTGAAACAGATTAATATTAGAGGACGAGATCCCTGAAACAGATAAATACAACAGGACGAGGTCCCTGAAACAGATTAATACAAAAGGACGAGGTCCCTGAAACAGATTAATACAACAGGATGACGTCCCTGAAACTGATTAATACAACAGGACGAGGTCCCTGAAACAGATTAATGGAACAGGATGAGGTCCCTGAAACAGATTAATACAAGAGGACGAGATCCCTGAAACAGATAAATACAACAGGACGAGGTCCCTGAAACAGATTAATACAACAGGACAAGGTCCCTGAAACAGATTAATGCAGCAGGATGATGTCAGTGAAACATATTAATACAACAGGACGAGGTCCCTGAAACTGATTAATACAACAGGACGAGGTCCCTGAAGCAGGTTAATACAAGAGGACGAGGTCCCTGAAACAGATAAATACAACAGGACGAGGTCCCTGAAACAGATTAATACAAAAGGACGAGGTCCCTGAAACAGATTAATACAACAGGATGACGTCCCTGAAACAGATTAATACAAGAGGACGAGGTCCCTGAAACGGATTAATGCAACAGGAAGAGGTCCCTGAAACTGATTAATACAACAGGACGAGGTCCCTGAAACAGATTAATGGAACAGGATGAGGTCCCTGAAACAGATTAATACAAGAGGACGAGATCCCTGAAACAGATAAATACAACAGGACGAGGTCCCTGAAACAGATTAATACAACAGGACAAGGTCCCTGAAACAGATTAATGCAGCAGGATGATGTCAGTGAAACATATTAATACAACAGGACGAGGTCCCTGAAACTGATTAATACAACAGGACGAGGTCCCTGAAGCAGGTTAATACAAGAGGACGAGGTCCGTGAAACAGATAAATACAACAGGACGAGGTCCCTGAAACAGATTAATAGAGCAGGACTAGGTCCCTGAAAGAGATTAATACAACAGGATGAGGTCCCTGTAACAGATTAATACAACAGGACAAGGTCCCTTTAACAGATTAATAGAACAGGACTAGGTCCCTGAAAGAGATTAATACAACAGGATGATGTCCCTGAAACAGATTAATGCAACAGGACGAGGTCCCTGAAACAGATTAATACAAGAGGACGAGGTCACTGTAACAGATTAATGCAACAGGGCGAGGTCCCTGAAACAGATTAATACAACAGGACGAGGTCCCTGAAACAGGTTAATACAAGAGGACGAGGTCCCTGAAACAGATTAATACAACAGGACGAGGTCCCAGAAACAGATTAATACAAGAGGACGAGGTTCGTGTAATAGATTAATATAACAGGACGAGGTCCCTGAAACAGGTTAATACAACATGACGAGGTCCCTGGAACAGATTAATACACCAGGACGAGGTCCTTGAAACAGATTAATACAAAAGGACGAGGTCCCTAAAACAGATTAACATAACAGGACGAGGTCCCTGGAACAGATTAATACACCAGGACGAGGTCCCTAAAAGAGATTAATTAAAAAGGACGAAGTCCCTGAAACAGATTAATACAAGAGGACGAGGTCCCAGAAACAGATTAATAGAACAGGACAAGATACCAGAAACAGATTAATTCAAGAGGATGAGGTCCCAGAAACAGGTTAATACAACAGGACGAGGTCCTTGAAATAGATTAATACAACAGGACGATGTTTCTGAAACAGATTAATACAACAGGACGACGTCCCTGAAACAGATTAATACAAGAGGACGACGTCCCTGAAACAGATTAATACAACAGGACGAGGTCCCTGAAACTGATTAATACAAGAGGACGAGGTCCGTGAAACAGATAAATACAACAGGACGAGGTCCCTGAAACAGATTAATAGAGCAGGACTAGGTCCCTGAAAGAGATTAATACAACAGGATGAGGTCCCTGTAACAGATTAATACAGCAAGACGATGTCCCTGTAACAGATTAATACAACAGGACGAGGTCCCTGAAACAGATTAATACAACAGGACGAGGTCCCTGTAACAGATTAATACAACAGGACAAGGTCCCTTTAACAGATTAATAGAACAGGACTAGGTCCCTGAAAGAGATTAATACAACAGGATGAGGTCCCTGTAACAGATTAATACAGCAAGACGATGTCCTGTAACAGATTAATACAACAGGACGAGGTCCCTGTAACAGATTAATGCAACAGGACGAGGTCCATGAAACAGATTAATACAACAGGACGAGGTCCCTGAAACAGAATATTGCAACAGGACGAGGTCCCTGTAATGGATTAATGCAACAGGACGAGGTTCCTGTAATAGATTAATGCAACAGGACGAGGTCCCTGATACAGATTAATACAACAGGACGAGGTCCCTGAAACAGATTAATACAACAGGACGAGGTCCCTGAAACAGATTAATACAACAGGACGAGGTCCCTGATACAGATTAATACAACAGGACGAGGTCCCTGATACAGATTAATACAACAGGACGAGGTCCCTGATACAGATTAATACAACAGGACGAGATCCCTGAAACAGATAAATACAACAGGACGAGGTCCCTGAAACAGATTAATACAAAAGGACGAGGTCCCTGAAACAGATTAATACAACAGGACGAGGTCCCTGAAACAGATTAATACAACAGGACGAGGTCCCTGAAACTGATTAATACAAGAGGACGAGGGCCCTGAAACAGATTAATACAAGAGGACGAGGTCCGTGAAACAGATAAATACAACAGGACGAGGTCCCTGAAACAGATTAATAGAGCAGGATGAGGACCTGTAACAGATTAATACAACAGGACAAGGTCCCTGTAACAGATTAATGGAACAGGACAAGGTCCCTGAAAGAGATTAATACAACAGGATAAGGTCCCTGTAACAGATTAATACAGCAGGACGATGTCCCTGTTACAGATTAATACAACAGGACGATGTCCCTGAAACAGATTAATGCAAATGGACGAGGTCCCTGAAACAGATTAATGCAAATGGACGAGGTCCCTGAAACAGATTAATGCAACAGGATGAGGTCCCTGAAACAGATTAATACAAGAGGACGAAGTCCCTGAAACAGATTAATACAACAGGACGAGGTCCCTGAAACAGATTAATACAACAGGACGAGGTCCATGAAACAGATTAATATAACAGGACGAGGTCCCTGAAACAGGTTAATACCAAAGGACGAGGTCCCTGAAACAGATTAATACAAGAGGACGAGGTCCGTGAAACAGATAAATACAACAGGACGAGGTCCCTGAAACAGATTAATAGAGCAGGACTAGGTCCCTGAAAGAGATTAATACAACAGGATGAGGTCCCTGTAACAGATTAATACAGCAAGACGATGTCCCTGTAACAGATTAATACAACAGGACGAGGTCCCTGAAACAGATTAATACAACAGGACGAGGTCCCTGTAACAGATTAATACAACAGGACAAGGTCCCTTTAACAGATTAATAGAACAGGACTAGGTCCCTGAAAGAGATTAATACAACAGGATGAGGTCCCTGTAACAGATTAATACAGCAAGACGATGTCCCTGTAACAGATTAATACAACAGGACGAGGTCCCTGTAACAGATTAATGCAACAGGACGAGGTCCATGAAACAGATTAATACAACAGGACGAGGTCCCTGAAACAGAATATTGCAACAGGACGAGGTCCCTGTAATGGATTAATGCAACAGGACGAGGTTCCTGTAATAGATTAATGCAACAGGACGAGGTCCCTGATACAGATTAATACAACAGGACGAGGTCCCTGAAACAGATTAATACAACAGGACGAGGTCCCTGAAACAGATTAATACAACAGGACGAGGTCCCTGATACAGATTAATACAACAGGACGAGGTCCCTGATACAGATTAATACAACAGGACGAGGTCCCTGATACAGATTAATACAACAGGACGAGATCCCTGAAACAGATAAATACAACAGGACGAGGTCCCTGAAACAGATTAATACAAAAGGACGAGGTCCCTGAAACAGATTAATACAACAGGACGAGGTCCCTGAAACAGATTAATACAACAGGACGAGGTCCCTGAAACTGATTAATACAAGAGGACGAGGGCCCTGAAACAGATTAATACAAGAGGACGAGGTCCGTGAAACAGATAAATACAACAGGACGAGGTCCCTGAAACAGATTAATAGAGCAGGATGAGGACCTGTAACAGATTAATACAACAGGACAAGGTCCCTGTAACAGATTAATAGAACAGGACAAGGTCCCTGAAAGAGATTAATACAACAGGATAAGGTCCCTGTAACAGATTAATACAGCAGGACGATGTCCCTGTTACAGATTAATACAACAGGACGATGTCCCTGAAACAGATTAATGCAAATGGACGAGGTCCCTGAAACACATTAATGCAAATGGACGAGGTCCCTGAAACAGATTAATGCAACAGGATGAGGTCCCTGAAACAGATTAATACAAGAGGACGAAGTCCCTGAAACAGATTAATACAACAGGACGAGGTCCCTGAAACAGATTAATACAACAGGACGAGGTCCATGAAACAGATTAATATAACAGGACGAGGTCCCTGAAACAGGTTAATACCAGAGGACGAGGTCCCTGAAACAGATTAATACAACAGGACGAGGTCCGAGAAACAGATTAATACAACAGGACGAGGTCCGTGTAACAGATTAATATAACAGGACGAGGTCCCTGAAACAGGTTAATACAACATGACGAGGTCCCTGAAACAGATTAATACAACAGGACAAGATCCCAGAAACAGATTAATTCAAGAGGATGAGGTCCCAGAAACAGGTTAATACAACAGGACGAGGTCCTTGAAATAGATTAATACAACAGGACGAGGTCCCTATAACAGATTAATACAACAGGACGAGGTCCCTGAAACTGATTAATACAAAAGGACGAGGTCCCTGAAACAGATTAATACAACAGGACGAGGTCCCTCAAACATATTAATACAACAGGACCAGGTCCCTGAAACAGATTAATGCAACAGGACGAGGTTTCTGAAATAGATTACTACAACAGGACGATGTCACTGTAACAGATTAATACAACAGGAGGAGGTCCCTGAAACAGATTAATATAACAGGACGAGGTCCCTGAAACAGATTAAAACAAGAGGACGAGGTCCCTGAAACAGTTTAATACAAGAGGACGAGGTCCGTGAAACAGATAAATACAACAGGACAAGGTCCCTGAAACAGATTAATATAACAGGACGAGGTCCCTGTAACAGATTAATACAACAGGATGATGTCCCTGAAACAGATTAATGCAACAGGACGAGGTCCCTGAAACAGATAAATAGAAGAGGACGAGTTCCGTGTAACAGATTAATGCAACAGGACGAGGTCCCTGAAACAGATTAATAGAACAGGACGAGGTCCCTGAAACAGATTAATACAACAGGACGAGGTCCCTGTAACAGATTAATACAACAGGATGATGTCCCTGAAACAGGTTAATGCAACAGGACGAGATCCCTGAAACAGATTAATAGAACAGGACGAGGTCCCTGAAACGGATTAATACAAGAGGACGAGGTCCCTGTAACAGATTAATGCAACAGGACGAGGTCCCTGAAACAGATTAATACAACAGGACGAGATCCCTGAAACAGATTAATAGAACAGGACGAGGTACCTGAAACAGATTAATGCAACAGGAGGAGGTCCCTGAAACAGATTAATGCAACAGGACGAGGTCCCTGTAACAGATTATTGCAAGAGGACGAGGTCCCTGAAACAGATGAATACAAAAGGACGAGGTCCCTGTAACAGATTAATGCAACAGGACGAGGTCCCTGTAACAGATTAATGCAATAGGACGAGGTCCCTGAAACAGATTAATACAACAGGAGGAGGTCACTGAAACAGATTAATACAACAGGACGAGGTCCCTGAAACAGATTAATACAACAGGATGAGATCCCTGAAACAGATTAATACAACAGGACGAGGTCCCTGAAACAGATTAATGGAACAGGATGAGATCCCTGAAACAGATTAATACAAGAGGACGAGATCCCTGAAACAGATAAATACAACAGGACGAGGTCCCTGAAACAGATTAATACAACAGGATGACGTCCCTGAAACAGATTAATACAAGAGGACGAGGTCCCTGAAACAGATTAATGCAACAGGAAGAGGTCCCTGAAACAGATTAATACAACAGGACGAGATCCCTGAAAAAGATTAATGGAACAGGATGAGGTCCCTGAAACAGATTAATACAAGAGGACGAGATCCCTGAAACAGATAAATACAACAGGACGAGGTCCCTGAAACAGATTAATACAACAGGACGAGGTCCCTGAAACAGATTAATACAAAAGGACGAGGTCCCTGAAACAGATTAATACAACAGGATGACGTCCCTGAAACAGATTAATACAAGAGGACGAGGTCCCTGAAACAGATTAATGCAACAGGATGAGGTCCCTGAAACAGATTAATACAAGAGGACGAAGTCCCTGAAACAGATTAATACAACAGGACGAGGTCCCTGAAACAGATTAATACAACAGGACGAGGTCCATGAAACAGATTAATATAACAGGACGAGGTCCCTGAAACAGGTTAATACAAGAGGATGATGTTTCTGAAACAGATTAATAGAACAGGACGACGTCCCAGAAACAGGTTAATACAACATGACGACGTCCCTGAAACACATTAATACAAGAGGACGATGTTTCTGAAACAGATTAATACAACAGGACGACGTCCCTGAAACAGATTAATACAACAGGACGAGGTCCCTGAAATAGATTATTACAACAGGACGAGGTCGCTTAAACCAATTAATAGAACAGGACGAGGTCCCTAAAACAGATTAAAACAACAGGATGAGGTCCCTGAAACAGATTAATGCAGCAGGATGATGTCAGTGAAACAGATTAATACAACAGGACGAGGTCCCTGAAACTGATTAATACAACAGGACGAGGTCCCTGAAACAGATTAATACAAAAGGACGAGGTCCCTGAAACAGATTAATACAACAGGATGACGTCCCTGAAACAGATTAATACAAGAGGACGAGGTCCCTGAAACAGATTAATGCAACAGGATGAGGTCCCTGAAACAGATTAATAGAACAGGACGATGTCCCTGAAACTGATTAATAGAAGAGGACGAGGTCCCTGAAAGAAATTAATACAACAGGATGAGGTCACTGTAACAGATTAATACAGCAGGACGATGTCCCTGTTACAGATTAATACAACAGGACGAGGTCGCTTAAACCAATTAATAGAACAGGACGACGTCAATAAAACAGATTAATACACCAAGACGAGGACCCTGCAACAAATTAATATAAGAGGACGAGGTCCAAGAAACAGATTAATGCAACAGGACGAGGTCCCTGAAACAGATTAATACAACAGGACGAGGTCCCTGAAACAGATTAATGGAAGAGGATGAGGTCCCTGAAACATATTAATACAAGAGGACGAGATCCCTGAAACAGATAAATACAACTGGACGAGGTCCCTGAAACAGATTAATACAACAGGACGAGGTCCCTGAAACAGATTAATGCAAAAGGACGAGGTCCCTGAAACAGATTAATACAACAGGACGAGGTCCCTGAAACAGATTAATACAAAAGGACGAGGTCCCTGAAACAGATTAATACAACAGGATGACGTCCCTGAAACAGATTAATACACCAGGACGAGGTCCCTAAAAGAGATTAATACAAAAGGACGAAGTCCCTGAAACAGATTAATACAAGAGGACGAGGTCCCTGATACAGATTAATACAACAGGACGAGGTCCCAGAAACAGATTAATACAAGAGGACGAGGTCCGTGTAACAGATTAATATAACAGGACGAGGTCCCTGAAACAGGTTAATACAACATGACGAGGTCCATGAAACAGATTAATAGAACAGGACGAGGTGCATGAAACAGATTAATAGAACAGGACGATGTCCCTGAAACAGATTAATGCAATAGGACGAGGTCCCTGAAACAAATTAATAGAAGAGGACGATGTCCCTGAAACAGATTAATACAAAAGGACGATGTCCCTAAAACAGATTAATAGAACAGATCGAAGTCCCTGAAACAGATTAATTCAAGAGGATGAGGTCCCAGAAACAGGTTAATACAACAGGACGAGGTCGCTTAAACCAATAAATAGAACAGGACGAGGTCCCTAGAAAAGATTAATACAAGAGGACGATGTTTCTGAAACAGATTAATACAACAGGACGACGTCCCTGAAACAGATTAATACAACAGGCGAGGTCCCTGAAACAGATTAATGCAGCAGGATGATGTCAGTGAAACAGATTAATACAACAGGACGAGGTCCCTGAAACTGATTAATACAACAGGACGAGGTCCCTGAAACAGGTTAATACAAGAGGACGAGGTCCGTGAAACAGATTAATACAACAGGACGAGGTCCCTGAAACAGATTAATGCAAGAGGACGAGGTCACTGTAACAGATTAATGCAACAGGACGAGGTCCCTGAAACAGATTAATACAACAGGACGAGGTCCCTGAAACATATTAATACAACAGGACGAGGTCCCTGAAAGAGATTAATACAAAAGGACGAGGTCCCTGAAACAGATTAATACAACAGGACGACGTCCCTGAAACAGATTAATACAACAGGACGAGGTCCCTGAAACTGATTAATACAAGTGGACGAGGTCCCTGAAACAGATTAATACAAGAGGACGAGGTCCGTGAAACAGATAAATACAACAGGACGAGGTCCCTGAAACAGATTAATAGAACAGGACAAGGTCCCTGAAAGAGATTAATACAACAGGAGAAGGTCCCTGAAAGAGATTAATACAACAGGATAAGGTCCCTGTAACAGATTAATACAGCAGGACGATGTCCCTGTTACAGATTAATACAACAGGACGATGTCCCTCAAACAGATTAATACAACAGGACGAGGTCCCTGTAACAGATTAATACAACAGTATGATGTCCCTGAAACAGATTAATGCAAATGGACGAGGTCCCTGAAACAGATTAATATAACAGGACTAGGTCCAAGAAACAGTTTAATATAACAGGACGAGGTCCCTGAAACAGGTTAATACAAGAGGACGAGGTACCTGAAACAGATTAATACAACAGGACGAGGTCCAAGAAACAGATTAATATAACAGGACGAGGTCCCTGAAACAGGTTAATACAACATGACGAGGTCCCTGAAACAGATTAATACAAGGGGACGAGGTCCCTGAAACAGATTAATACAACAGGACGAGGTCCATTAAACAGATTAATAGAACAGGACGATGTCCCTGAAACAGATTAATGCAATAGGACGAGGTCCCTGAAACAAATTAATAGAAGAGGACGATGTCCCTGAAACAGATTAATACAACAGGACGACGTCCCTGAAACAGATTAATACAACAGGACAAGATCGCAGAAACAGATTAATTCAAGAGGATGAGGTCCCAGAAACATGTTAATGCAACAGGACGAGGTCCTTGAAATAGATTAATACAACAGGACGAGGTCGCTTAAACCAATTAATAGAACAGGACGAGGTCCCTGAAACAGATTAAAACAACAGGATGAGGTCCCTGAAACAGATTAATGCAGCAGGATGATGTCAGTGAAACAGATTAATACAACAGGACGAGGTCCCTGAAACAGATTAATACAAAAGGACGAGGTCCCTGAAACATATTAATACAACAGGATGATGTCCCTCTAACAGATTAATACAACAGGACGAGGTCCCTGAAACAGATTAATACAACAGGACGAGGTCCCTGTAACAGATTAATACAACAGGACAAGGTCCCTTTAACAGATTAATAGAACAGGACTAGGTCCCTGAAAGAGATTAATACAACAGGATGAGGTCCCTGTAACAGATTAATACAGCAAGACGATGTCCCTGTAACAGATTAATACAACAGGACGAGGTCCCTGTAACAGATTAATGCAACAGGACGAGGTCCATGAAACAGATTAATACAACAGGACGAGGTCCCTGAAACAGAATATTGCAACAGGACGAGGTCCCTGAAACAGATTAATACAACAGGATGAGGTCCCTGTAACGGATTAATGCAACAGGACGAGGTTCCTGTAATAGATTAATGCAATAGGACGAGGTCCCTGATACAGATTAATACAAGAGGACGTGATCCCTGAAACAGATAAATACAACAGGACGAGGTCCCTGAAACAGATTAATACAACAGGACGAGATCCCTGAAACAGATTAATAGAACAGGACGAGGTACCTGAAACAGATAAATACAACAGGACAAGGTCCCTGAAACAGATTAATAGAGCAGGATGAGGACCTGTAACAGATTAATACAGCAGGACGATGTCCCTGTAACAGATTAATACAACAGGACGAGGTCCCTGAAACAGATTAATACAACAGGATGATGTCCCTGAAACAGATTAATGCAACAGGATGAGGTCCCTGTAACAGATTAATACAACAGGATGATGTCCCTGAAACAGATTAATGCAACAGGACGAGGTCCCTGAAACGGATTAATACAAGAGGACGAGGTCCCTGTAACAGATTAATGCAACAGGACGAGGTCCCTGAAACAGATTAATACAACAGGACGAGATCCCTGAAACAGATTAATAGAACAGGACGAGGTACCTGAAACAGATTAATGCAACAGGACGAGGTCCCTGAAACAGATTAATGCAACAGGACGAGGTCCCTGGAACAGATTAATACAAGAGGACGAGGTCCCTGTAACAGATTAATGCAACAGGACGAGGTCCCTGAAACAGATTAATACAACAGGACGAGATCCCTGAAACAGATTAATAGAACAGGACGAGGTACCTGAAACAGATTAATGCAACAGGAGGAGGTCCCTGAAACAGATTAATGCAACAGGACGAGGTCCCTGTAACAGATTATTGCAAGAGGACGAGGTCCCTGAAACAGATGAATACAAAAGGACGAGGTCCCTGTAACAGATTAATGCAACAGGACGAGGTCCCTGTAACAGATTAATGCAATAGGACGAGGTCCCTGAAACAGATTAATACAACAGGACGAGGTCACTGAAACAGATTAATACAACAGGACGAGGTCCCTGAAACAGATTAATACAACAGGATGAGATCCCTGAAACAGATTAATACAACAGGACGAGGTCCCTGAAACAGATTAATGGAACAGGATGAGATCCCTGAAACAGATTAATACAAGAGGACGAGATCCCTGAAACAGATAAATACAACAGGACGAGGTCCCTGAAACAGATTAATACAACAGGATGACGTCCCTGAAACAGATTAATACAAGAGGACGAGGTCCCTGAAACAGATTAATGCAACAGGAAGAGGTCCCTGAAACAGATTAATACAACAGGACGAGATCCCTGAAAAAGATTAATGGAACAGGATGAGGTCCCTGAAACAGATTAATACAAGAGGACGAGATCCCTGAAACAGATAAATACAACAGGACGAGGTCCCTGAAACAGATTAATACAACAGGACGAGGTCCCTGAAACAGATTAATACAAAAGGACGAGGTCCCTGAAACAGATTAATACAACAGGATGACGTCCCTGAAACAGATTAATACAAGAGGACGAGGTCCCTGAAACAGATTAATGCAACAGGATGAGGTCCCTGAAACAGATTAATACAAGAGGACGAAGTCCCTGAAACAGATTAATACAACAGGACGAGGTCCCTGAAACAGATTAATACAACAGGACGAGGTCCATGAAACAGATTAATATAACAGGACGAGGTCCCTGAAACAGGTTAATACAAGAGGACGAGGTCCCTGAAACAGATTAATGCAACAGGATGAGGTCCCTGAAACAGATTAATACAAGAGGACGAAGTCCCTGAAACAGATTAATACAACAGGACGAGGTCCCTGAAACAGATTAATACAACAGGACGAGGTCCCTGGAACAGATTAATACACCAGGACGAGGTCCTTTAAACAGATTAATACAAAAGGACGAGGTCCCTAAAGCAGATTAATATAACAGGACGTGGTCCCTAAAACAGATTAATAGAACAGGACAAGATACCAGAAACAGATTAATTCAAGAGGATGAGGTCCCAGAAACAGGTTAATACAACAGGACGAGGTCCTTGAAATAGATTAATACAACAGGACGATGTTTCTGAAACGGATTAATACAACAGGACGACGTCCCTGAAACACATTAATACAAGAGGACGAAGTTTCTGAAACAGATTAATACAACAGGACGACGTCCCTGAAACAGATTAATACAACAGGACGAGGTCCCTGAAACAGATTAATGCAGCAGGATGATGTCAGTGAAACAGATGAATACAACAGAACGAGGTCCCTGAAACTGATTAATACAACAGGACGAGGTCCCTGAAGCAGGTTAATACAAGAGGACGAGGTCCGTGAAACAGATAAATACAACAGGACGAGGTCCCTAAAACAGATTAATACAACAGGACAAGATCGCAGAAACAGATTAATTCAAGAGGATGAGGTCCCAGAAACATGTTAATACAACAGGACGAGGTCGCTTAAACCAATTAATAGAACAGGACGAGGTCCCTAAAACAGATTAATACAAGAGGATGATGTTTCTGAAACAGATTAATACAACAGGACGACGTCCCTGAAACAGATTAATACAACAGGACAAGATCCCAGAAACAGATTAATTCAAGAGGATGAGGTCCCAGAAACAGGTTAATACAACAGGACGACGTCCCTGAAACACATTAATACAAGAGGACGATGTTTCTGAAACAGATTAATACAACAGGACGACGTCCCTGAAACAGATTAATAGAACAGGACGAGGTCCCTGAAATAGATTATTACAACAGGACGAGGTCGCTTAAACCAATTAATAGAACAGGACGAGGTCCCTAAAACAGATTAAAACAACAGGATGAGGTCCCTGAAACAGATTAATGCAGCAGGATGATGTCAGTGAAACAGATTAATACAACAGGACGAGGTCCCTGAAACTGATTAATACAACAGGACGAGGTCCCTGAAACAGATTAATACAAAAGGACGAGGTCCCTGAAACAGATTAATACAACAGGATGACGTCCCTGAAACAGATTAATACAAGAGGACGAGGTCCCTGAAACAGATTAATGCAACAGGATGAGGTCCCTGAAACAGATTAATACAACAGGACGATGTCCCTGAAACTGATTAATAGAAGAGGACGAGGTCCCTGAAAGAAATTAATACAACAGGATGAGGTCACTGTAACAGATTAATACAGCAGGACGATGTCCCTGTTACAGATTAATACAACAGGACGAGGTCGCTTAAACCAATTAATAGAACAGGACGACGTCAATAAAACAGATTAATACACCAAGACGAGGACCCTGCAACAAATTAATATAAGAGGACGAGGTCCAAGAAACAGATTAATGCAACAGGACGAGGTCCCTGAAACAGATTAATACAACAGGACGAGGTCCCTGAAACAGATTAATGGAACAGGATGAGGTCCCTGAAACATATTAATACAAGAGGACGAGATCCCTGAAACAGATAAATACAACTGGACGAGGTCCCTGAAACAGATTAATACAACAGGACGAGGTCCCTGAAACAGATTAATGCAAAAGGACGAGGTCCCTGAAACAGATTAATACAACAGGACGAGGTCCCTGAAACAGATTAATACAAAAGGACGAGGTCCCTGAAACAGATTAATACAACAGGATGACGTCCCTGAAACAGATTAATACAACAGGACGAGGTCCCTGAAACAGATTAATGCAATAGGACGAGGTCCCTGAAACAGATTAATACAAAAGGACGAGGTCCCTAAAACAGATTAATATAACAGGACGAGGTCCCTGAAACAGATTAATACACCAGGACGAGGTCCCTAAAAGAGATTAATACAAAAGGACGAAGTCCCTGAAACAGATTAATACAAGAGGACGAGGTCCCTGATACAGATTAATACAACAGGACGAGGTCCCAGAAACAGATTAATACAAGAGGACGAGGTCCGTGTAACAGATTAATATAACAGGACGAGGTCCCTGAAACAGGTTAATACAACATGACGAGGTCCATGAAACAGATTAATAGAACAGGACGAGGTCCATGAAACAGATTAATAGAACAGGACGATGTCCCTGAAACAGATTAATGCAATAGGACGAGGTCCCTGAAACAAATTAATAGAAGAGGACGATGTCCCTGAAACAGATTAATACAAAAGGACGAGGTCCCTAAAACAGATTAATAGAACAGATCGAAGTCCCTGAAACAGATTAATTCAAGAGGATGAGGTCCCAGAAACAGGTTAATACAACAGGACGAGGTCGCTTAAACCAATAAATAGAACAGGACGAGGTCCCTAGAAAAGATTAATACAAGAGGACGATGTTTCTGAAACAGATTAATACAACAGGACGACGTCCCTGAAACAGATTAATACAACAGGCGAGGTCCCTGAAACAGATTAATGCAGCAGGATGATGTCAGTGAAACAGATTAATACAACAGGACGAGGTCCCTGAAACTGATTAATACAACAGGACGAGGTCCCTGAAACAGGTTAATACAAGAGGACGAGGTCCGTGAAACAGATTAATACAACAGGACGAGGTCCCTGAAACAGATTAATGCAAGAGGACGAGGTCACTGTAACAGATTAATGCAACAGGACGAGGTCCCTGAAACAGATTAATACAACAGGACGAGGTCCCTGAAACATATTAATACAACAGGACGAGGTCCCTGAAAGAGATTAATACAAAAGGACGAGGTCCCTGAAACAGATTAATACAACAGGACGACGTCCCTGAAACAGATTAATACAACAGGACGAGGTCCCTGAAACTGATTAATACAAGTGGACGAGGTCCCTGAAACAGATTAATACAAGAGGACGAGGTCCGTGAAACAGATAAATACAACAGGACGAGGTCCCTGAAACAGATTAATAGAACAGGACAAGGTCCCTGAAAGAGATTAATACAACAGGAGAAGGTCCCTGAAAGAGATTAATACAACAGGATAAGGTCCCTGTAACAGATTAATACAGCAGGACGATGTCCCTGTTACAGATTAATACAACAGGACGATGTCCCTCAAACAGATTAATACAACAGGACGAGGTCCCTGTAACAGATTAATACAACAGTATGATGTCCCTGAAACAGATTAATGCAAATGGACGAGGTCCCTGAAACAGATTAATACAACAGGACTAGGTCCAAGAAACAGATTAATATAACAGGACGAGGTCCCTGAAACAGGTTAATACAAGAGGACGAGGTACCTGAAACAGATTAATACAACAGGACGAGGTCCAAGAAACAGATTAATATAACAGGACGAGGTCCCTGAAACAGGTTAATACAACATGACGAGGTCCCTGAAACAGATTAATACAAAAGGACGAGGTCCCTGAAACAGATTAATACAACAGGATGACGTCCCTGAAACAGATTAATACAAGAGGACGAGGTCCATGTCACAGATTAATGCAACAGGATGAGGTCCCTGAAACAGATTAATACAAGAGGACGAAGTCCCTGAAACAGATTAATACAACAGGACGAGGTCCCTGAAACAGATTAATACAACAGGACGAGGTCCATGAAACAGATTAATATAACAGGACGAGGTCCTTGAAACAGGTTAATACAAGAGGACGAGGTCCCTGAAACAGATTAATATAACAGGACGAGGTCCCTGAAACAGATTAATGCAACAGGATGAGGTCCCTGAAACAGATTAATACAAGAGGACGAAGTCCCTGAAACAGATTAATACAACAGGACAAGGTCCCTGAAACAGATTAATACAACAGGACGAGGTCCCTGGAACAGATTAATACACCAGGACGAGGTCCTTTAAACAGATTAATACAAAAGGACGAGGTCCCTAAAGCAGATTAATATAACAGGACGAGGTCCCTGAAACAGATTAATACACCAGGACGAGGTCCCTAAAAGAGATTAATACAAAAGGACGAAGTCCCTGAAACAGATTAATACAAGAGGACGAGGTCCCAATACAGAATAATATAACAGGACGTGGTCCCTAAAACAGATTAATAGAACAGGACAAGATACCAGAAACAGATTAATTCAAGAGGATGAGGTCCCAGAAACAGGTTAATACAACAGGACGAGGTCCTTGAAATAGATTAATACAACAGGACGATGTTTCTGAAACAGATTAATACAACAGGACGACGTCCCTGAAACACATAAATACAAGAGGACGATGTTTCTGAAACAGATTAATACAACAGGACGACGTCCCTGAAACAGATTAATACAACAGGACGAGGTCCCTGAAACAGATTAATGCAGCAGGATGATGTCAGTGAAACAGATTAATACAACAGGACGAGGTCCCTGAAACTGATTAATACAACAGGACGAGGTCCCTGAAGCAGGTTAATACAAGAGGACGAGGTCCGTGAAACAGATAAATACAACAGGACGAGGTCCCTGAAACAGATTAATAGAGCCGGACTAGGTCCCTGAAAGAGATTAATACAACAGGATGAGGTCCCTGAAACAGATTAATACAACAGGACGAGGTCCCTGAAACAGATTAATACAACAGGACGAGGTCCCTGTAAAAGATTAATACAACAGGACAAGGTCCCTTTAACAGATTAATAGAACAGGACTAGGTCCCTGAAAGAGATTAATACAACAGGATGATGTCCCTGAAACAGATTAATGCAACAGGACGAGGTCCCTGAAACAGATTAATGCAAGAGGACGAGGTCACTGTAACAGATTAATGCAACAGGACGAGGTCCCTGAAACAGATTAATACAACAGGACGAGGTCCCTGAAACATATTAATAGAACAGGACGAGGTCCCTGAAAGAGATTAATACAAAAGGACGAGGTCCCTGAAACAGATTAATACAACAGGACGAGGTCCCTGAAACAGATTAATACAACAGGACGAGGTCCCTGAAACTGATTAATACAAGAGGACGAGGTCCCTGAAACAGATTAATACAAGAGGACGAGGTCCGTGAAACAGATAAATACAACAGGACGAGGTCCCTGAAACAGATTAATAGAGCAGGATGAGGACCTGTAACAAATTAATACAACAGGACAAGGTCCCTGAAACAGATTAATACAACAGGACAAGGTCCCTGAAAGAGATTAATACAACAGGATAAGGTCCCTGTAACAGATTAATACAGCAGGACGATGTCCCTGTTACAGATTAATACAACAGGACGATGTCCCTGAAAAAGATTAATACAACAGGACGAGGTCCCTGTAACAGATTAATACAACAGTATGATGTCCCTGAAACAGATTAATGCAAATGGACGAGGTCCCTGAAACAGATTAATGCAACAGGATGAGGTCCCTGAAACAGGTTAATACAAGAGGACGAGGTCCCTGAAACAGGTTAATACAAGAGGACGAGGTACCTGAAACAGATTAATACAACAGGACGAGGTCCAAGAAACAGATTAATAGAACAGGACGATGTCCCTGAAACAGATTAATGCAATAGGACGAGGTCCCTGAAACAAATTAATAGAAGAGGACGATGTCCCTGAAACAGATTAATACAACAGGACGACGTCCCTAAAACAGATTAATAGAACAGATCGAAGTCCCTGAAACAGATTAATACAACAGGACAAGATCGCAGAAACAGATTAATTCAAGAGGATGAGGTCCCAGAAACATGTTAATACAACAGGACGAGGTCCTTGAAATAGATTAATACAACAGGACGAAGTCGCTTAAACCAATTAATAGAACAGGACGAGGTCCCTAAAACAGATTAATACAAGAGGATGATGTTTCTGAAACAGATTAATACAACAGGTCGACGTCCCTGAAACAGATTAAAACAACAGGATGAGGTCCCTGAAACAGATTAATGCAGCAGGATGATGTCAGTGAAACAGATTAATACAACAGGACGAGGTCCCTGAAACTGATTAATACAACAGGACGAGGTCCCTGAAACAGATTAATATAAAAGGACGAGGTCCCTGAAACAGATTAATACAACAGGATGACGTCCCTGAAACAGATTAATACAAGAGGACGAGGTCCCTGAAACAGATTAATGCAACACGATGAGGTCCCTGAAACAGATTAATACAACAGGACGAGGTCCCTGAAACTGATTAATAGAAGAGGACGAGGTCCGTGAAACAGATAAATACAACAGGACGAGGTCCCTGAAACAGATTAATAGAGCAGGATGAGGACCTGTAACAGATTAATACAACAGGACAAGGTCCCTGTAACAAATTAATAGAACAGGACGAGGTCCCTGAAAGAAATTAATACAACAGGATGAGGTCACTGTAACAGATTAATACAGCAGGACGATGTCCCTGTTACAGATTAATACAACAGGACGAGGTCGCTTAAACCAATTAATAGAACAGGACGACGTCAATAAAACAGATTAATACACCAAGACGAGGACCCTGCAACAAATTAATATAAGAGGACGAGGTCCAAGAAACAGATTAATGCAACAGGACGAGGTCCCTGAAACAGATTAATACAACAGGACGAGGTCCCTGAAACAGATTAATGGAACAGGATGAGGTCCCTGAAACATATTAATACAAGAGGACGAGATCCCTGAAACAGATAAATACAACTGAACGAGGTCCCTGAAACAGATTAATGCAAAAGGACGAGGTCCCTGAAACAGATTAATACAACAGGACGAGGTCCCTGAAACAGATTAATGCAAAAGGACGAGGTCCCTGAAACAGATTAATACAACAGGACGAGGTCCCTGAAACAGATTAATACAACAGGATGACGTCCCTGAAACAGATTAATACAACAGGACGAGGTCACTGAAACAGATTAATGCAATAGGACGAGGTCCCTGAAACAGATTAATACAACAGGACGAGGTCCCTGAAACAGATTAATACAACAGGACGAGGTCCCTGAAACAGATTAATGCAAAAGGACGAGGTCCCTGAAACAGATTAATACAAAAGGACGAGGTCCCTGAAACAGATTAATACAACAGGACGAGGTCCCTGAAACAGATTAATGCAAAAGGACGAGGTCCCTGAAACAGATTAATACAACAGGACGAGGTCCCTGAAACAGATTAATGCAAAAGGACGAGGTCCCTGAAACAGATTAATACAAAAGGACGAGGTCCCTGAAACAGATTAATACAACAGGATGACGTCCCTGAAACAGATTAATACAACAGGACGAGGTCCCTGAAACAGATTAATACAACAGGACGAGGTCCCTGAAACAGAATAATGCAATAGGACGAGGTCCCTGAAACAGATTAATACAACAGGACGAGGTCCCTGAAACAGAATAATGCAACAGGACGAGGTTCCTGAAACAGATTAATACAAAAGGACGAGGTCCCTAAAACAGATTAATATAACAGGACGAGGTCCCTGAAACAGATTAATACACCAGGACGAGGTCCCTGATACAGATTAATACAACTGGACGAGGTCCAAGAAACAGATTAATACAAGAGGACGAGGTCCGTGTAACAGATTAATATAACAGGACGAGGTCCCTGAAACAGGTTAATACAACATGACGAGGTCACTGAAACAGATTAATACAAGAAGACGAGGTCCCTGAAACAGATTAATACAACAGGACGAGGTCCATGAAACAGATTAATAGAACAGGACGATGTCCCTGAAACAGATTAATGCAATAGGACGAGGTCCATGAAACCAATTTATAGAAGAGGACGATGTCCCTGAAACAGATTAATACAAAAGGACGAGGTCCCTAAAACAGATTAATAGAACAGATCGAAGTCCCTGAAACAGATTAATTCAAGAGGATGAGGTCCCAGAAACAGGTTAATACAACAGGATGAGGTCGCTTAAACCAATAAATAGAACAGGACGAGGTCCCTAGAAAAGATTAATACAAGAGGACGATGTTTCTGAAACAGATTAATACAACAGGACGACGTCCCTGAAACTGATTAATACAACAGGACGAGGTCCCTGAAACAGGTTAATACAAGAGGACGAGGTCCGTGAAACAGATTAATACAACAGGACGAGGTCCCTGAAACAGATTAATGCAAGAGGACGAGGTCACTGTAACAGATTAATACAACAGGACGAGGTCCCTGAAACATATTAATACAACAGGACGAGGTCCCTGAAAGAGATTAGTACAACAGGACGAGGTGCCTGAAACAGATTAATGCAAGAGGACGAGGTCACTGTAACAGATTAATACAACAGGACGAGGTCCCTGAAACAGATTAATACAACAGGACGAGGTCCCTGAAACTGATTAATACAAGAGGACGAGGTCCCTGAAACAGATTAATACAAGAGGACGAGGTCCGTGAAACAGATAAATACAACAGGACGAGGTCCCTGAAACAGATTAATAGAGCAGGACGATGTCCCTGAAACAGATTAATAGAACAGGACGATGTCCCTGAAACAGATTAATACAACAGGACGAGGTCCCTGTAACAGATTAATACAACAGTATGATGTCCCTGAAACAGATTAATGCAAATGGACGAGGTCCCTGAAACAGATTAATACAACAGGATGAGGTCCCTGAAACAGGTTGATACAAGAGGACGAGGTACCTGAAACAGATTAATACAACAGGACGAGGTCCAAGAAACAGATTAATATAACAGGACGAGGTCCCTGAAACAGGTTAATACAACATGACGAGGTCCCTGAAACAGATTAATACAAGGGGACGAGGTCCCTGAAACAGATTAATACAACAGGACGAGGTCCATCAAACAGATTAATAGAACTGGACGATGTCCCTGAAACAGATTAATGCAATAGGACGAGGTCCCTGAAACAAATTAATAGAAGAGGACGATGTCCCTGAAACAGATTAATACAACAGGACGACGTCCCTAAAACAGATTAATAGAACAGGACAAGATCGCAGAAACAGATTAATTCAAGAGGATGAGGTCCCAGAAACATGTTAATATAACAGGACGAGGTCCTTGAAATACATTAATACAACAGGACGAGGTCGCTTAAACCAATTAATAGAACAGGACGAGGTCCCTAAAACAGATTAATACAACAGGACGAGGTCCCTAAAACTGATTAATACAACAGGACGAGGTCCCTGAAACAGATTAATACAAAAGGACGAGGTCCCTGAAACAGATTAATACAACAGGATGACGTCCCTGAAACAGATTAATACAAGAGGACGAGGTCCCTGAAACAGATTAATGCAACAGGATGAGGTCCCTGAAACAGATTAATACAACAGGACGAGGTCCCTGAAACTGATTAATACAAGAGGACGAGGTCCGTGAAACAGATAAATACAACAGGACGATGTCCCTGAAACAGATTAATAGAGCAGGATGAGGACCTGTAACAGATTAATACAACAGGACAAGGTCCCTGTAACAAATTAATAGAACAGAACGAGGTCCCTGAAAGAAATTAATACAACAGGATGAGGTCACTGTAACAGATTAATACAGCAGGACGATGTCCCTGTTACAGATTAATACAACAGGACGAGGTCGCTTAAACCAATTAATAGAACAGGACGACGTCAATAAAACAGATTAATACACCAAGACGAGGACCCTGCAACAAATTAATATAAGAGGACGAGGTCCAAGAAACAGATTAATGCAACAGGACGAGGTCCCTGAAACAGATTAATACAACAGGACGAGGTCCCTGAAATAGATTAATGGAACAGGATGAGGTCCCTGAAACATATTAATACAAGAGGACGAGATCCCTGAAACAGATAAATACAACTGGACGAGGTCCCTGAAACAGATTAATACAACAGGACGAGGTCCCTGAAACAGATTAATGCAAAAGGACGAGGTCACTGAAACAGATTAATACAACAGGACGAGGTCCCTGAAACAGATTAATACAACAGGACGAGGTCCCTGAAACAGATTAATACAACAGGATGACGTCCCTGAAACAGATTAATACAACAGGACGAGGTCACTGAAACAGATTAATGCAATAGGACGAGGTCCCTGAAACAGATTAATACAACAGGACGAGGTCCCTGAAACAGAATAATGCAACAGGACGAGGTTCCTGAAACAGATTAATACAAAAGGACGAGGTCCTTAAAACAGATTAATATAACAGGACGAGGTCCCTGAAACAGATTAATACACCAGGACGAGGTCCCTAAAAGAGATTAATACAAAAGGACGAAGTCCCTGAAACAGATTAATACAAGAGGACGAGGTCCCTGATACAGATTAATACAACAGGACGAGGTCCCAGAAACAGATTAATACAAGAGGACGAGGTCCGTGTAACAGATTAATATAACAGGACGAGGTCCCTGAAACAGGTTAATACAACATGACGAGGTCACTGAAACAGATTAATACAAGGGGACCAGGTCCCTGAAACAGATTAATACAACAGGACGAGGTCCATGAAACAGATTAATAGAACAGGACGATGTCCCTGAAACAGATTAATGCAATAGGACGAGGTCCCTGAAACAAATTAATAGAAGAGGACGATGTCCCTGAAACAGATTAATATAAAAGGACGAGGTCCCTAAAACAGATTAATAGAACAGATCGAAGTCCCTGAAACAGATTAATTCAAGAGGATGAGGTCCCAGAAACAGGTTAATACAACAGGACGAGGTCGCTTAAACCAATAAATAGAACAGGACGAGGTCCCTAGAAAAGATTAATACAAGAGGACGATGTTTCTGAAACAGATTAATACAACAGGACGACGTCCCTGAAACAGATTAATACAACAGGCGAGGTCCCTGAAACAGATTAATGCAGCAGGATGATGTCAGTGAAAGAGATTAATACAACAGGACGAGGTCCCTGAAACTGATTAATACAACAGGACGAGGTCCCTGAAACAGGTTAATACAAGAGGACGAGGTCCGTGAAACAGATTAATACAACAGGACGAGGTCCATAAAACATATTAATACAACAGGAACAGTTCCCTGAAACAGATTAATGCAACAGGACGAGGTCCCTGAAATAGATTACTACTACAGGACGATGTCCCTGTAAATGATTAATACAACAGGACGAGGTCCCTGTAACAGATTAATACAACAGGAGGAGGTCCCTGAAACAGATTAATATAACAGGACGAGGTCCCTGAAACTGATTAATTCAAGAGGACGAGGTCCGTGAAACAGATAAATACAACAGGACGAGGTCCCTGAAACAGATTAATAGAGCAGGATGAGGACCTGTAACAGATTAATACAACAGGACAAGGTCCCTGAAACAGATTAATACAACAGGATGAGGTCCCTGTAACAGATTAATACTGCAGGACGATGTCCCTGTTACAGATTAATACAACAGGACAAGGTCGCTTAAACCAATTAATAGAACAGGACGAGGTCCCTAAAACAGATTAATACAAGAGGACGATGTTTCTGAAACAGATTCATACAACAGGACGACGTCCCTGAAACAGATTAATAGAACAGTACGAGGTCCCTGAAACAGATTAATGCAGCAGGATGATGTCAGTGAAACAGATTAATACAACAGGACGAGTTCCCTGAAAATGATTAATACAACTAGACGAGGTCCTTGAAACAGGTTAATACAAGAGGACGAGGTCCGTGAAACAGATTAATACAACAGGACGAGGTCCATCAAACAAATGAATAGAACAGGAACAGGTCCCTGAAACAGATTAATGCAACAGGACGAGGTCCCTGAAATAGATTACTACAACAGGACGATGTCCCTGTAACAGATTAATACAACAGGACGAGGTCCCTGTAACAGATTAATACAACAGGAGGAGGTCCCTGAAACAGATTAATATAACAGGACGAGGTCCCTGAAACTGATTAATAGAAGAGGACGAGGTCCGTGAAACAGATAAATACAACAGGACGAGGTCCCTGAAACAGAATAATAGAGCAGGATGAGGACCTGTAACAGATTAATACAACAGGACAAGGTCCCTGTAACAGATTAATAGAACAGGACGAGGTCCCTGAAAGAAATTAATACAACAGGATGAGGTCCCTGAAACAGATTAATACAACAGGACGAGGTCCATGAAACAGATTAATATAACAGGACGAGGTCCCTGAAACAGGTTAATACCAGAGGACGAGGTCCCTGAAACAGATTAATACAACAGGACGAGGTCCGAGAAACAGATTAATACAACAGGACGAGGTCCGTGTAACAGATTAATATAACAGGACGAGGTCCCTGAAACAGGTTAATACAACATGACGAGGTCCCTGAAGCAGGTTAATATGAGAGGACGAGGTCCGTGAAACAGATAAATACAACAGGACAAGATCCCAGAAACAGATTTATTCAAGAGGATGAGGTCCCAGAAACAGGTTAATACAACAGGACGAGGTCCTTGAAATAGATTAATACAACAGGACGAGGTCGCTTAAACCAATTAATAGAACAGGACGAGGTCCCTAAAACAGATTAATACAAGAGGATGATGTTTCTGAAACAGATTAATACAACAGGACGACGTCCCTGGAACAGATTAATACAACAGGACGAGGTCCCTGAAACAGATTAATGCAGCAGGATGATGTCAGTGAAACAGATTAATACAACAGGACGAGGTCCCTGAAACTGATTAATACAACAGGACGAGGTCCCTGAAACAGATTAATACAAAAGGACGAGGTCCCTGAAACAGATTAATACAACAGGACGAGGTCCCTCAAACATATTAATACAACAGGACCAGGTCCCTGAAACAGATTAATGCAACAGGACGAGGTTCCTGAAATAGATTACTACAACAGGACGATGTCCCTGTAACAGATTAATACAACAGGAGGAGGTCCCTGAAACAGATTAATATAACAGGACGAGGTCCCTGAAACTGATTAAAACAAGAGGACGAGGTCCCTGAAACAGTTTAATACAAGAGGACGAGGTCCGAGAAACAGATAAATACAACAGGACAAGGTCCCTGAAACAGATTAATACAACAGGACGAGGTCCCTGTAACAGATTAATACAACAGGATTATGTCCCTGAAACAGATTAATACAACAGGATGACGTCCCTGAAACAGATTAATACAACAGGACGAGGTCACTGAAACAGATTAATGCAATAGGACGAGGTCCCTGAAACAGATTAATACAACAGGACGAGGTCCCTGAAACAGAATAATGCAACAGGACGAGGTTCCTGAAACAGATTAATACAAAAGGACGAGGTCCTTAAAACAGATTAATATAACAGGACGAGGTCCCTGAAACAGATTAATACACCAGGACGAGGTCCCTAAAAGAGATTAATACAAAAGGACGAAGTCCCTGAAACAGATTAATACAAGAGGACGAGGTCCCTGATACAGATTAATACAACAGGACGAGGTCCCAGAAACAGATTAATACAAGAGGACGAGGTCCGTGTAACAGATTAATATAACAGGACGAGGTCCCTGAAACAGGTTAATACAACATGACGAGGTCACTGAAACAGATTAATACAAGGGGACCAGGTCCCTGAAACAGATTAATACAACAGGACGAGGTCCATGAAACAGATTAATAGAACAGGACGATGTCCCTGAAACAGATTAATGCAATAGGACGAGGTCCCTGAAACAAATTAATAGAAGAGGACGATGTCCCTGAAACAGATTAATACAAAAGGACGAGGTCCCTAAAACAGATTAATAGAACAGATCGAAGTCCCTGAAACAGATTAATTCAAGAGGATGAGGTCCCAGAAACAGGTTAATACAACAGGACGAGGTCGCTTAAACCAATAAATAGAACAGGACGAGGTCCCTAGAAAAGATTAATACAAGAGGACGATGTTTCTGAAACAGATTAATACAACAGGACGACGTCCCTGAAACAGATTAATACAACAGGCGAGGTCCCTGAAACAGATTAATGCAGCAGGATGATGTCAGTGAAAGAGATTAATACAACAGGACGAGGTCCCTGAAACTGATTAATACAACAGGACGAGGTCCCTGAAACAGGTTAATACAAGAGGACGAGGTCCGTGAAACAGATTAATACAACAGGACGAGGTCCATAAAACATATTAATACAACAGGAACAGTTCCCTGAAACAGATTAATGCAACAGGACGAGGTCCCTGAAATAGATTACTACTACAGGACGATGTCCCTGTAAATGATTAATACAACAGGACGAGGTCCCTGTAACAGATTAATACAACAGGAGGAGGTCCCTGAAACAGATTAATATAACAGGACGAGGTCCCTGAAACTGATTAATTCAAGAGGACGAGGTCCGTGAAACAGATAAATACAACAGGACGAGGTCCCTGAAACAGATTAATAGAGCAGGATGAGGACCTGTAACAGATTAATACAACAGGACAAGGTCCCTGAAACAGATTAATACAACAGGATGAGGTCCCTGTAACAGATTAATACTGCAGGACGATGTCCCTGTTACAGATTAATACAACAGGACAAGGTCGCTTAAACCAATTAATAGAACAGGACGAGGTCCCTAAAACAGATTAATACAAGAGGACGATGTTTCTGAAACAGATTCATACAACAGGACGACGTCCCTGAAACAGATTAATAGAACAGTACGAGGTCCCTGAAACAGATTAATGCAGCAGGATGATGTCAGTGAAACAGATTAATACAACAGGACGAGTTCCCTGAAAATGATTAATACAACTAGACGAGGTCCTTGAAACAGGTTAATACAAGAGGACGAGGTCCGTGAAACAGATTAATACAACAGGACGAGGTCCATCAAACAAATGAATAGAACAGGAACAGGTCCCTGAAACAGATTAATGCAACAGGACGAGGTCCCTGAAATAGATTACTACAACAGGACGATGTCCCTGTAACAGATTAATACAACAGGACGAGGTCCCTGTAACAGATTAATACAACAGGAGGAGGTCCCTGAAACAGATTAATATAACAGGACGAGGTCCCTGAAACTGATTAATAGAAGAGGACGAGGTCCGTGAAACAGATAAATACAACAGGACGAGGTCCCTGAAACAGAATAATAGAGCAGGATGAGGACCTGTAACAGATTAATACAACAGGACAAGGTCCCTGTAACAGATTAATAGAACAGGACGAGGTCCCTGAAAGAAATTAATACAACAGGATGAGGTCCCTGAAACAGATTAATACAACAGGACGAGGTCCATGAAACAGATTAATATAACAGGACGAGGTCCCTGAAACAGGTTAATACCAGAGGACGAGGTCCCTGAAACAGATTAATACAACAGGACGAGGTCCGAGAAACAGATTAATACAACAGGACGAGGTCCGTGTAACAGATTAATATAACAGGACGAGGTCCCTGAAACAGGTTAATACAACATGACGAGGTCCCTGAAGCAGGTTAATATGAGAGGACGAGGTCCGTGAAACAGATAAATACAACAGGACAAGATCCCAGAAACAGATTTATTCAAGAGGATGAGGTCCCAGAAACAGGTTAATACAACAGGACGAGGTCCTTGAAATAGATTAATACAACAGGACGAGGTCGCTTAAACCAATTAATAGAACAGGACGAGGTCCCTAAAACAGATTAATACAAGAGGATGATGTTTCTGAAACAGATTAATACAACAGGACGACGTCCCTGGAACAGATTAATACAACAGGACGAGGTCCCTGAAACAGATTAATGCAGCAGGATGATGTCAGTGAAACAGATTAATACAACAGGACGAGGTCCCTGAAACTGATTAATACAACAGGACGAGGTCCCTGAAACAGATTAATACAAAAGGACGAGGTCCCTGAAACAGATTAATACAACAGGACGAGGTCCCTCAAACATATTAATACAACAGGACCAGGTCCCTGAAACAGATTAATGCAACAGGACGAGGTTCCTGAAATAGATTACTACAACAGGACGATGTCCCTGTAACAGATTAATACAACAGGAGGAGGTCCCTGAAACAGATTAATATAACAGGACGAGGTCCCTGAAACTGATTAAAACAAGAGGACGAGGTCCCTGAAACAGTTTAATACAAGAGGACGAGGTCCGAGAAACAGATAAATACAACAGGACAAGGTCCCTGAAACAGATTAATACAACAGGACGAGGTCCCTGTAACAGATTAATACAACAGGATTATGTCCCTGAAACAGATTAATGCAACAGGACGAGGTCCCTGAAACAGATAAATAGAAGAGGACGAGTTCCGTGTAACAGATTAATGCAACAGGACGAGGTCCCTGAAACAGATTAATAGAACAGGACGAGGTCCCTGAAACAGGTTAATGCAATAGGACGAGGTCCCTGAAACAAATTAATAGAAGAGGACGATGTCCCTGAAACAGATTAATACAACAGGACGACGTCCCTAAAACAGATTAATAGAACAGATCGAAGTCCCTGAAACAGATTAATACAACAGGACAAGATCGCAGAAACAGATTAATTCAAGAGGATGAGGTCCCAGAAACATGTTAATACAACAGGACGAGGTCCTTGAAATAGATTAATACAACAGGACGAGGTCGCTTAAACCAATTAATAGAACAGGACGAGGTCCCTGAAACAGGTTAATACAAGAGGACGAGGTCCGTGAAACAGATTAATACAACAGGACGAGGTCCATCAAACATATTAATACAACAGGAACAGTTCCCTGAAACAGATTAATGCAACAGGACGAGGTCCCTGAAATAGATTACTACTACAGGACGATGTCCCTGTAAATGATTAATACAACAGGACGAGGTCCCTGTAACAGATTAATACAACAGGAGGAGGTCCCTGAAACAGATTAATATAACAGGACGAGGTCCCTGAAACTGATTAATTCAAGAGGACGAGGTCCGTGAAACAGATAAATACAACAGGACGAGGTCCCTGAAACAGATTAATAGAGCAGGATGAGGACCTGTAACAGATTAATACAACAGGACAAGGTCCCTGTAACAGATTAATAGAACAGGACGAGGTCCCTGAAAGAGATTAATACAACAGGATGAGGTCCCTGTAACAGATTAATACAGCAGGACGATGTCCCTGTTACAGATTAATACAACAGGACGAGGTCGCTTAAACCAATTAATAGAACAGGACGAGGTCCCTAAAACAGATTAATACAACAGGACGACGTCCCTGAAACAGATTAAAACAACAGGATGAGGTCCCTGAAACAGATTAATGCAGCAGGATGATGTCAGTGAAACAGATTAATACAACAGGACGAGGTCCCTGAAACAGATTAATACAAAAGGACGAGGTCCCTGAAACAGATTAATACAACAGGATGACGTCCCTGAAACAGATAAATACAAGAGGACGAGGTCCCTGAAACTGATTAATAGAAGAGGACGAGGTCCGTGAAACAGATAAATACAACAGGACGAGGTCCCTGAAACAGATTAATAGAGCAGGATGAGGACCTGTAACAGATTAATACAACAGGACAAGGTCCCTGTAACAAATTAATAGAACAGGACGAGGTCCCTGAAAGAAATTAATACAACAGGATGAGGTCATTGTAACAGATTAATACAGCAGGACGATGTCCCTGTTACAGATTAATACAACAGGACGAGGTCCCTGAAACAGATTAATGGAACAGGATGAGGTCCCTGAAACAGATTAATACAACAGGACGAGGTCCCTGAAACAAATTAATATAAGAGGACGAGGTCCAAGAAACAGATTAATGCAACAGGACGAGGTCCCTGAAACAGATTAATACAACAGGACGAGGTCCCTGAAACAGATTAATGGAACAGGATGAGGTCCCTGAAACATATTAATACAAGAGGACGAGATCCCTGAAACAGATAAATACAACTGAACGAGGTCCCTGAAACAGATTTATACAACAGGACGAGGTCCCTGAAACAGATTAATGCAAAAGGACGAGGTCCCTGAAACAGATTAATACAACAGGACGAGGTCCCTGAAACAGATTAATACAAAAGGGCGAGGTCCCTGAAACAGATTAATACAACAGGATGACGTCCCTGAAACAGATTAATACAACAGGACGAGGTCCCTGAAACAGATTAATACAAAAGGACGAGGTCCCTGAAACAGATTAATACAACAGGATGACGTCCCTGAAACAGATTAATACAACTGAACGAGGTCCCTGAAACAGATTAATACAACAGGACGAGGTCCCTGAAACAGATTAATACAACAGGATGACGTCCCTGAAACAGATTAATACAACTGAACGAGGTCCCTGAAACAGATTAATACAACAGGACGAGGTCCCTGAAACAGATTAATGCAAAAGGACGAGGTCCCTGAAACAGATTAATACAAAAGGACGAGGTCCCTGAAACAGATTAATACAACAGGATGACGTCCCTGAAACAGATTAATACAACAGGACGAGGTCCCTGAAACAGATTAATACAACAGGACGAGGTCCCTGAAACAGAATAATGCAACAGGACGAGGTTCCTGAAACAGATTAATACAAAAGGACGAGGTCCCTAAAACAGATTAATATAACAGGACGAGGTCCCTGAAACAGATTAATACACCAGGACGAGGTCCCTAAAAGAGATTAATACAAAAGGACGAAGTCCCTAAAACAGATTAATACAACAGGACGAGGTCCCAGAAACAGATTAATACAAGAGGACGAGGTCCGTGTAACAGATTAATACAAGGGGACGAGGTCCCTGAAACAGATTAATACAACAGGACGAGGTCCATGAAACAGATTAATATAACAGGACGAGGTCCCTGAAACAGGTTAATACAACATGACGAGGTCACTGAAACAGATTAATACAAGGGGACGAGGTCCCTGAAACAGATTAATACAACAGGACGAGGTCCATGAAACAGATTAATAGAACAGGACGATGTCCCTGAAACAGATTAATGCAATAGGACGAGGTCCCTGAAACCAATTAATAGAAGAGGACGATGTCCCTGAAACAGATTAATACAAAAGGACGAGGTCCCTAAAACAGATTAATAGAACAGATCGAAGTCCCTGAAACAGATTAATTCAAGAGGATGAGGTCCCAGAAACAGGTTAATACAACAGGACGAGGTCGCTTAAACCAATAAATAGAACAGGACGAGGTCCCTAGAAAAGATTAATACAAGAGGACGATGTTTCTGAAACAGATTAATACAACAGGACGACGTCCCTGAAACAGATTAATACAACAGGCGAGGTCCCTGAAACAGATTAATGCAGCAGGATGATGTCAGTGAAACAGATTAATAAAACAGGACGAGGTCCCTGAAACTGATTAATACAACAGGACGAGGTCCCTGAAACAGGTTAATACAAGAGGACGAGGTCCGTGAAACAGATTAATACAACAGGACGAGGTCCCTGAAACAGATTAATGCAAGAGGACGAGGTCACTGTAACAGATTAATACAATAGGACGAGGTCCCTGAAAGAGATTAATACAACAGGACGAGGTCCCTGAAACAGATTAATGCAAGAGGACGAGGTCACTGTAACAGATTAATACAACAGGACGAGGTCCCTGAAACAGATTAATACAACAGGACGAGGTCCCTGAAACTGATTAATACAAGAGGACGAGGTCCCTGAAACAGATTAATACAAGAGGACGAGGTCCGTGAAACAGATAAATACAACAGGACGAGGTCCCTGAAACAGATTAATAGAGCAGGATGAGGACCTGTAACAAATTAATACAACAGGACAAGGTCCCTTTAACAGATTAATAGAACAGGACAAGGTCCCTGAAAGAGATTAATACAACAGGATAAGGTCCCTGTAACAGATTAATACAGCAGGACGATGTCCCTGTTACAGATTAATAGAACAGGACGATGTCCCTGAAACAGATTAATACAACAGGACGAGGTCCCTGTAACAGATTAATACAACAGTATGATGTCCCTGAAACAGATTAATGCAAATGGACGAGGTCCCTGAAACAGATTAATGCAACAGGATGAGGTCCCTGAAACAGGTTAATACAAGAGGACGAGGTACCTGTAACAGATTAATACAACAGGACGAGGTCCGTGAAACAGATAAATACAACATGACGAGGTCCCTGAAACAGATTAATACAAGGGGACGAGGTCCCTGAAACAGATTAATACAACAGGACGAGGTCCATCAAACAGATTAATAGAACTGGACGATGTCCCTGAAAGAGATTAATGCAATAGGACGAGGTCCCTGAAACAAATTAATAGAAGAGGACGACGTCCCTAAAACAGATTAATAGAACAGATCGAAGTCCCTGAAACAGATTAATACAACAGGACAAGATCGCAGAAACAGATTAATTCAAGAGGATGATGTCCCAGAAACATGTTAATACAACAGGACGAGGTCCTTGAAATACATTAATACAACAGGACGAGGTCGCTTAAACCAATTAATAGAACAGGACGAGGTCCCTAAAACAGATTAATACAAGAGGATGATGTTTCTGAAACAGATTAATACAACAGGATGAGGTCCCTGAAACAGATTAATGCAGCAGGATGATGTCAGTGAAACAGATTAATACAACAGGATGAGGTCCGTGAAACAGATAAATACAACAGGACGAGGTCCCTGAAACTGATTAATACAACAGGACGAGGTCCCTGAAACAGATTAATACAAAAGGACGAGGTCCCTGAAACAGATTAATACAAGAGGACGAGGTCCCTGAAACAGATTAATGCAACAGGATGAGGTCCCTGAAACAGATTAATACAACAGGACGAGGTCCCTGACACAGATTAATGCAACAGGATGAGGTCCCTGAAACAGATTAATACAACAGGACGAGGTCCCTGAAACTGATTAATACAACAGGACGAGGTCCCTGAAACAGATTAATACAAAAGGACGAGGTCCCTGAAACAGATTAATACAAGAGGACGAGGTCCATGAAACAGATTAATGCAACAGGATGACGTCCCTGAAACAGATTAATACAACAGGACGAGGTCCCTGAAACAGATTAATGCAACAGGATGAGGTCCCTGAAACAGATTAATACAACAGGACGAGGTCCCTGAAACTGATTAATACAAGAGGACGAGGTCCGTGAAACAGATAAATACAACAGGACGAGGTCCCTGAAACAGATTAATAGAGCAGGATGAGGACCTGTAACAGATTAATACAACAGGACAAGGTCCCTGTAACAAATTAATAGAACAGGACGAGGTCCCTGAAAGAAATTAATACAACAGGATGAGGTCACTGTAACAGATTAATACAGCAGGACGATGTCCCTGTTACAGATTAATACAACAGGACGAGGTCGCTTAAACCAATTAATAGAACAGGACGACGTCAATAAAACAGATTAATACACCAAGACGAGGACCCTGCAACAAATTAATATAAGAGGACGAGGTCCAAGAAACAGATTAATGCAACAGGACGAGGTCCCTGAAACAGATTAATACAACAGGACGAGGTCCCTGAAACAGATTAATGGAACAGGATGAGGTCCCTGAAACATATTAATACAAGAGGACGAGATCCCTGAAACAGATAAATACAACTGGACGAGGTCCCTGAAACAGATTAATACAACAGGACGAGGTCCCAGAAACAGATTAATGCAAAAGGACGAGGTCCCTGAAACAGATTAATACAACAGGACGAGGTCCCTGAAACAGATTAATACAACAGGACGAGGTCCCTGAAACAGATTAATACAACAGGATGACGTCCCTGAAACAGATTAATACAACAGGACGAGGTCCCTGATACAGATTAATACAACAGGACGAGGTCCCTGATACAGATTAATACAACAGGACGAGGTCCCTGAAACAGAATAATGCAACAGGACGAGGTTCCTGAAACATATTAATACAAAAGGACGAGGTCCCTAAAACAGATTAATATAACAGGACGAGGTCCCTGAAACAGATTAATACACCAGGACGAGGTACCTAAAAGAGATTAATACAAAAGGACGAAGTCCCTGAAACAGATTAATACAAGAGGACGAGGTCCCTGATACAGATTAATACAACAGGACGAGGTCCCAGAAACAGATTAATACAAGAGGACGAGGTCCGTGTAACAGATTAATATAACAGGACGAGGTCCCTGAAACAGGTTAATACAACATGACGAGGTCACTGAAACAGATTAATACAAGGGGACGAGGTCCCTGAAACAGATTAATACAACAGGACGAGGTCCATGAAACAGATTAATACAACAGGACGACGTCCCTGAAACAGATTAATACAACAGGCGAGGTCCCTGAAACAGATTAATGCAGCAGGATGATGTCAGTGAAACAGATTAATACAACAGGACGAGGTCCCTGAAACTGATTAATACAACAGGACGAGGTCCCTGAAACAGGTTAATACAAGAGGACGAGGTCCGTGAAACAGATTAATACAACAGGACGAGGTCCATCAAACATATTAATACAACAGGAACAGTTCCCTGAAACAG
The DNA here is from genome assembly GCF_036971445.1 of Narcine bancroftii. Taxonomy (NCBI): domain Eukaryota; kingdom Metazoa; phylum Chordata; class Chondrichthyes; order Torpediniformes; family Narcinidae; genus Narcine; species Narcine bancroftii. Next base: position 7,820,103 of record NC_091470.1, on the reverse strand, counting down.
ATTAATGCAACAGGACGAGGTCCCTGAAATAGATTACTACTACAGGACGATGTCCCTGTAAATGATTAATACAACAGGACGAGGTCCCTGTAACAGATTAATACAACAGGAGGAGGTCCCTGAAACAGATTAATATAACAGGACGAGGTCCCTGAAACTGATTAATTCAAGAGGACGAGGTCCGTGAAACAGATAAATACAACAGGACGAGGTCCCTGAAACAGATTAATAGAGCAGGATCAGGACCTGTAACAGATTAATACAACAGGACAAGGTCCCTGTAACAGATTAATAGAACAGGACGAGGTCCCTGAAAGAGATTAATACAACAGGATGAGGTCCCTGTAACAGATTAATACAGCAGGACGATGTCCCTGTTACAGATTAATACAACAGGACGAGGTCGCTTAAACCAATTAATAGAACAGGACGAGGTCCCTAAAACAGATTAATACAAGAGGACGATGTTTCTGAAACAGATTCATACAACAGGACGACGTCCCTGAAACAGATTAATAGAACAGTACGAGGTCCCTGAAACAGATTAATGCAGCAGGATGATGTCAGTGAAACAGATTAATACAACAGGACGAGTTCCCTGAAAATGATTAATACAACTAGACAAGGTCCCTGAAACAGGTTAATACAAGAGGACGAGGTCCGTGAAACAGATTAATACAACAGGACGAGGTCCATCAAACAAATGAATAGAACAGGAACAGGTCCCTGAAACAGATTAATGCAACAGGACGAGGTCCCTGAAATAGATTACTACAACAGGACGATGTCCCTGTAACAGATTAATACAACAGGACGAGGTCCCTGTAACAGATTAATACAACAGGAGGAGGTCCCTGAAACAGATTAATATAACAGGACGAGGTCCCTGAAACTAATTAATAGAAGAGGACGAGGTCCGTGAAACAGATAAATACAACAGGACGAGGTCCCTGAAACAGAATAATAGAGCAGGATGAGGACCTGTAACAGATTAATACAACAGGACAAGGTCCCTGTAACAGATTAATAGAACAGGACGAGGTCCCTGAAAGAAATTAATACAACAGGATGAGGTCCCTGAAACAGATAATACAACAGGACGAGGTCCATGAAACAGATTAATATAACAGGACGAGGTCCCTGAAACAGGTTAATACCAGAGGACGAGGTCCCTGAAACAGATTAATACAACAGGACGAGGTCCGAGAAACAGATTAATACAACAGGACGAGGTCCGTGTAACAGATTAATATAACAGGACGAGGTCCCTGAAACAGGTTAATACAACATGACGAGGTCCCTGAAACAGATTAATACAACAGGACAAGATCCCAGAAACAGATTTATTCAAGAGGATGAGGTCCCAGAAACAGGTTAATACAACAGGACGAGGTCCTTGAAATAGATTAATACAACAGGACGAGGTCGCTTAAACCAATTAATAGAACAGGACGAGGTCCCTGAAACAGGTTAATACAACATGACGAGGTCACTGAAACAGATTAATACAAGGGGACGAGGTCCCTGAAACAGATTAATACAACAGGACGAGGTCCATGAAACAGATTAATAGAACAGGACGATGTCCCTGAAACAGATTAATGCAATAGGACGAGGTCCCTGAAACAAATTAATAGAAGAGGACGATATCCCTGAAACAGATTAATACAAAAGGACGAGGTCCCTAAAACAGATTAATAGAACAGATCGAAGTCCCTGAAACAGATAAATTCAAGAGGATGAGGTCCCAGAAACAGGTTAATACAACAGGACGAGGTCGCTTAAACCAATAAATAGAACAGGACGAGGTCCCTAGAAAAGATTAATACAAGAGGACGATGTTTCTGAAACAGATTAATACAACAGGACGACGTCCCTGAAACAGATTAATACAACAGGCGAGGTCCCTGAAACAGATTAATGCAGCAGGATGATGTCAGTGAAACAGATTAATACAACAGGACGAGGTCCCTGAAACTGATTAATACAACAGGACGAGGTCCCTGAAACAGGTTAATACAAGAGGACGAGGTCCGTGAAACAGATTAATACAACAGGACGAGGTCCATCAAACATATTAATACAACAGGAACAGTTCCCTGAAACAGATTAATGCAACAGGACGAGGTCCCTGAAATAGATTACTACTACAGGACGATGTCCCTGTAAATGATTAATACAACAGGACGAGGTCCCTGTAACAGATTAATACAACAGGAGGAGGTCCCTGAAACAGATTGATATAACAGGACGAGGTCCCTGAAACTGATTAATTCAAGAGGACGAGGTCCGTGAAACAGATAAATACAACAGGACGAGGTCCCTGAAACAGATTAATAGAGCAGGATGAGGACCTGTAACAGATTAATACAACAGGACAAGGTCCCTGTAACAGATTAATAGAACAGGACGAGGTCCCTGAAAGAGATTAATACAACAGGATGAGGTCCCTGTAACAGATTAATACAGCAGGACGATGTCCCTGTTACAGATTAATACAACAGGACGAGGTCGCTTAAACCAATTAATAGAACAGGACGAGGTCCCTAAAACAGATTAATACAAGAGGACGATGTTTCTGAAACAGATTCATACAACAGGACGACGTCCCTGAAACAGATTAATAGAACAGTACGAGGTCCCTGAAACAGATTAATGCAGCAGGATGATGTCAGTGAAACAGATTAATACAACAGGACGAGTTCCCTGAAAATGATTAATACAACTAGACGAGGTCCCTGAAACAGGTTAATACAAGAGGACGATGTCCGTGAAACAGATTAATACAACAGGACGAGGTCCCTGTAACAGATTAATACAACAGGACGAGGTCCCTGTAACAGATTAATACAACAGGAGGAGGTCCCTGAAACAGATTAATATAACAGGACGAGGTCCCTGAAACTGATTAATAGAAGAGGACGAGGTCCGTGAAACAGATAAATACAACAGGACGAGGTCCCTGAAACAGAATAATAGAGCAGGATGAGGACCTGTAACAGATTAATACAACAGGACAAGGTCCCTGTAACAGATTAATAGAACAGGACGAGGTCCCTGAAAGAAATTAATACAACAGGATGAGGTCCCTGAAACAGATTAATACAACAGGACGAGGTCCATGAAACAGATTAATATAACAGGACGAGGTCCCTGAAACAGGTTAATACCAGAGGACGAGGTCCCTGAAACAGATTAATACAACAGGACGAGGTCCGAGAAACAGATTAATACAACAGGACGAGGTCCGTGTAACAGATTAATATAACAGGACGAGGTCCCTGAAACAGGTTAATACAACATGACGAGGTCCCTGAAACAGATTAATACAACAGGACAAGATCCCAGAAACAGATTTATTCAAGAGGATGAGGTCCCAGAAACAGGTTAATACAACAGGACGAGGTCCTTGAAATAGATTAATACAACAGGACGAGGTCGCTTAAACCAATTAATAGAACAGGACGAGGTCCCTAAAACAGATTAATACAAGAGGATGATGTTTCTGAAACAGATTAATACAACAGGACGACGTCCCTGGAGCAGATTAATACAACAGGACGAGGTCCCTGAAACAGATTAATGCAGCAGGATGATGTCAGTGAAACAGATTAATACAACAGGACGAGGTCCCTGAAACTGATTAATACAACAGGACGAGGTCCCTGAAACAGATTAATACAAAAGGACGAGGTCCCTGAAACAGATTAATACAACAGGACGAGGTCCCTCAAACATATTAATACAACAGGACCAGGTCCCTGAAACAGATTAATGCAACAGGACGAGGTTCCTGAAATAGATTACTACAACAGGACGATGTCCCTGTAACAGATTAATACAACAGGAGGAGGTCCTTGAAACTGATTAAAACAAGAGGACGAGGTCCCTGAAACAGTTTAATACAAGAGGACGAGGTCCGTGAAACAGATAAATACAACAGGACAAGGTCCCTGAAACAGATTAATACAACAGGACGAGGTCCCTGTAACAGATTAATACAACAGGATGATGTCCCTGAAACAGATTAATACAAGAGGACGAGGTCACTGAAACAGATAAATAGAAGAGGACGAGTTCCGTGTAACAGATTAATGCAACAGGACGAGGTCCCTGAAACAGATTAATAGAACAGGACGAGGTCCCTGAAACAGATTAATACAACAGGACGAGGTCCCTGTAACAGATTAATACAACAGGATGATGTCCCTGAAACAGGTTAATGCAACAGGACGAGCTCCCTGAAACGGATTAATACAAGAGGACGAGGTCCCTGTAACAGATTAATGCAACAGGACGAGGTCCCTGAAACAGATTAATACAACAGGACGAGATCCCTGAAACAGATTAATAGAACAGGACGAGGTACCTGAAACAGATTAATGCAACAGGACGAGGTCCCTGAAACAGATTAATGCAACAGGACGAGGTCCCTGTAACAGATTATTGCAAGAGGACGAGGTCCCTGAAACAGATGAATACAAAAGGACGAGGTCCCTGAAACAGATTAATACAACAGGACGAGGTCCCTGAAACAGATTAATACAACAGGATGAGATCCCTGAAACAGATTAATACAACAGGACGAGGTCCCTGAAACAGATTAATGGAACAGGATGAGGTCCCTGAAACAGATTAATACAAGAGGACGAGATCCCTGAAACAGATAAATACAACAGGACGAGGTCCCTGAAACAGATTAATACAACAGGACGAGGTCACTGAAACAGATTAATACAAAAGGACGAGGTCCCTGAAACAGATTAATACAACAGGATGACGTCCCTGAAACAGATTAATACAAGAGGACGAGGTCCCTGAAACAGATTAATGCAACAGGAAGAGGTCCCTGAAACAGATTAATACAACAGGACGAGGTCCCTGAAAAAGATTAATGGAACAGGATGAGGTCCCTGAAACAGATTAATACAAGAGGACGAGATCCCTGAAACAGATAAATACAACAGGACGAGGTCCCTGAAACAGATTAATACAACAGGACGAGGTCCCTGAAATAGATTAATACAAAAGGACGAGGTCCCTGAAACAGATTAATACAACAGGATGACGTCCCTGAAACAGATTAATACAAGAGGACGAGGTCCCTGAAACAGATTAATGCAACAGGATGAGGTCCCTGAAACAGATTAATACAAGAGGACGAAGTCCCTGAAACAGATTAATACAACAGGACGAGGTCCCTGAAACAGATTAATACAACAGGACGAGGTCCATGAAACAGATTAATATAACAGGACGAGGTCCCTGAAACAGGTTAATACAAGAGGACGAGGTCCCTGAAACAGATTAATACAACAGGACGAGGTCCCTGAAACAGATTAATGCAACAGGATGAGGTCCCTGAAACAGATTAATACAAGAGGACGAAGTCCCTGAAACAGATTAATACAACAGGACGAGGTCCCTGAAACAGATTAATACAACAGGACGAGGTCCCTGGAACAGATTAATACACCAGGACGAGGTCCTTTAAACAGATTAATACAAAAGGACGAGGTCCCTAAAGCAGATTAATATAACAGGACGAGGTCCCTGAAACAGATTAATACACCAGGACGAGGTCCCTAAAAGAGATTAATACAAAAGGACGAAGTCCCTGAAACAGATTAATACAAGAGGACGAGGTCCCAGATACAGAATAATATAACAGGACGTGGTCCCTAAAACAGATTAATAGAACAGGACAAGATACCAGAAACAGATTAATTCAAGAGGATGAGGTCCCAGAAACAGGTTAATACAACAGGACGAGGTCCTTGAAATAGATTAATACAAGAGGACGATGTTTCTGAAACAGATTAATAAAACAGGACGATGTCCCTGTTACAGATTAATACAACAGGACGAGGTCCCTGAAACTGATTAATACAACAGGACGAGGTCCCTGAAGCAGGTTAATACAAGAGGACGAGGTCCGTGAAACAGATAAATACAACAGGACGAGGTCACTGAAACAGATTAATACAACAGGACGAGGTCCCTGAAGCAGGTTAATAGAAGAGGACGAGGTCCGTGAAACAGATAAATACAAGAGGACGAGGTCCCTGAAAGAGATTAATACAACAGGATGAGGTCCCTGTAACAGATTAATACAACAGGACAAGGTCCCTTTAACAGATTAATAGAACAGGACTAGGTCCCTGAAAGAGATTAATACAACAGGATGATGTCCCTGAAACAGATTAATGCAACAGGACGAGGTCCCTGAAACAGATTAATGCAAGAGGACGAGGTCACTGTAACAGATTAATGCAACAGGACGAGGTCCCTGAAACAGATTAATACAACAGGACGAGGTCCCTGAAACATATTAATACAACAGGACGAGGTCCCTGAAAGAGATTAATACAAAAGGACGAGGTCCCTGAAACAGATTAATACAACAGGACGAGGTCCCTGAAACAGATTAATACAACAGGACGAGGTCCCTGAAACTGATTAATACAAGAGGACGAGGTCCCTGAAACAGATTAATACAAGAGGAAGAGGTCCGTGAAACAGATAAATACAACAGGACGAGGTCCCTGAAACAGATTAATAGAGCAGGATGAGGACCTGTAACAAATTAATACAACAGGACAAGGTCCCTGTAACAGATTAATAGAACAGGACAAGGTCCCTGAAAGAGATTAATACAACAGGATAAGGTCCCTGTAACAGATTAATACAGCAGGACGATGTCCCTGTTACAGATTAACACAACAGGACGATGTCCCTGAAACAGATTAATACAACAGGAGGAGGTCCCTGAAACAGATTAATATAACAGGACGAGGTCCCTGAAACTAATTAATAGAAGAGGACGAGGTCCGTGAAACAGATAAATACAACAGGACGAGGTCCCTGAAACAGAATAATAGAGCAGGATGAGGACCTGTAACAGATTAATACAACAGGACAAGGTCCCTGTAACAGATTAATAGAACAGGACGAGGTCCCTGAAAGAAATTAATACAACAGGATGAGGTCCCTGAAACAGATTAATACAACAGGACGAGGTCCATGAAACAGATTAATATAACAGGACGAGGTCCCTGAAACAGGTTAATACCAGAGGACGAGGTCCCTGAAACAGATTAATACAACAGGACGAGGTCCGAGAAACAGATTAATACAACAGGACGAGGTCCGTGTAACAGATTAATATAACAGGACGAGGTCCCTGAAACAGGTTAATACAACATGACGAGGTCCCTGAAACAGATTAATACAACAGGACAAGATCCCAGAAACAGATTTATTCAAGAGGATGAGGTCCCAGAAACAGGTTAATACAACAGGACGAGGTCCTTGAAATAGATTAATACAACAGGACGAGGTCGCTTAAACCAATTAATAGAACAGGACGAGGTCCCTGAAACAGGTTAATACAACATGACGAGGTCACTGAAACAGATTAATACAAGGGGACGAGGTCCCTGAAACAGATTAATACAACAGGACGAGGTCCATGAAACAGATTAATAGAACAGGACGATGTCCCTGAAACAGATTAATGCAATAGGACGAGGTCCCTGAAACAAATTAATAGAAGAGGACGATATCCCTGAAACAGATTAATACAAAAGGACGAGGTCCCTAAAACAGATTAATAGAACAGATCGAAGTCCCTGAAACAGATTAATTCAAGAGGATGAGGTCCCAGAAACAGGTTAATACAACAGGACGAGGTCGCTTAAACCAATAAATAGAACAGGACGAGGTCCCTAGAAAAGATTAATACAAGAGGACGATGTTTCTGAAACAGATTAATACAACAGGACGACGTCCCTGAAACAGATTAATACAACAGGCGAGGTCCCTGAAACAGATTAATGCAGCAGGATGATGTCAGTGAAACAGATTAATACAACAGGACGAGGTCCCTGAAACTGATTAATACAACAGGACGAGGTCCCTGAAACAGGTTAATACAAGAGGACGAGGTCCGTGAAACAGATTAATACAACAGGACGAGGTCCATCAAACATATTAATACAACAGGAACAGTTCCCTGAAACAGATTAATGCAACAGGACGAGGTCCCTGAAATAGATTACTACTACAGGACGATGTCCCTGTAAATGATTAATACAACAGGACGAGGTCCCTGTAACAGATTAATACAACAGGAGGAGGTCCCTGAAACAGATTGATATAACAGGACGAGGTCCCTGAAACTGATTAATTCAAGAGGACGAGGTCCGTGAAACAGATAAATACAACAGGACGAGGTCCCTGAAACAGATTAATAGAGCAGGATGAGGACCTGTAACAGATTAATACAACAGGACAAGGTCCCTGTAACAGATTAATAGAACAGGACGAGGTCCCTGAAAGAGATTAATACAACAGGATGAGGTCCCTGTAACAGATTAATACAGCAGGACGATGTCCCTGTTACAGATTAATACAACAGGACGAGGTCGCTTAAACCAATTAATAGAACAGGACGAGGTCCCTAAAACAGATTAATACAAGAGGACGATGTTTCTGAAACAGATTCATACAACAGGACGACGTCCCTGAAACAGATTAATAGAACAGTACGAGGTCCCTGAAACAGATTAATGCAGCAGGATGATGTCAGTGAAACAGATTAATACAACAGGACGAGTTCCCTGAAAATGATTAATACAACTAGACGAGGTCCCTGAAACAGGTTAATACAAGAGGACGAGGTCCGTGAAACAGATTAATACAACAGGACGAGGTCCCTGTAACAGATTAATACAACAGGACGAGGTCCCTGTAACAGATTAATACAACAGGAGGAGGTCCCTGAAACAGATTAATATAACAGGACGAGGTCCCTGAAACTGATTAATAGAAGAGGACGAGGTCCGTGAAACAGATAAATACAACAGGACGAGGTCCCTGAAACAGAATAATAGAGCAGGATGAGGACCTGTAACAGATTAATACAACAGGACAAGGTCCCTGTAACAGATTAATAGAACAGGACGAGGTCCCTGAAAGAAATTAATACAACAGGATGAGGTCCCTGAAACAGATTAATACAACAGGACGAGGTCCATGAAACAGATTAATATAACAGGACGAGGTCCCTGAAACAGGTTAATACCAGAGGACGAGGTCCCTGAAACAGATTAATACAACAGGACGAGGTCCGAGAAACAGATTAATACAACAGGACGAGGTCCGTGTAACAGATTAATATAACAGGACGAGGTCCCTGAAACAGGTTAATACAACATGACGAGGTCCCTGAAACAGATTAATACAACAGGACAAGATCCCAGAAACAGATTTATTCAAGAGGATGAGGTCCCAGAAACAGGTTAATACAACAGGACGAGGTCCTTGAAATAGATTAATACAACAGGACGAGGTCGCTTAAACCAATTAATAGAACAGGACGAGGTCCCTAAAACAGATTAATACAAGAGGATGATGTTTCTGAAACAGATTAATACAACAGGACGACGTCCCTGGAGCAGATTAATACAACAGGACGAGGTCCCTGAAACAGATTAATGCAGCAGGATGATGTCAGTGAAACAGATTAATACAACAGGACGAGGTCCTTGAAACTGATTAATACAACAGGACGAGGTCCCTGAAACAGATTAATACAAAAGGACGAGGTCCCTGAAACAGATTAATACAACAGGACGAGGTCCCTCAAACATATTAATACAACAGGACCAGGTCCCTGAAACAGATTAATGCAACAGGACGAGGTTCCTGAAATAGATTACTACAACAGGACGATGTCCCTGTAACAGATTAATACAACAGGAGGAGGTCCCTGAAACTGATTAAAACAAGAGGACGAGGTCCCTGAAACAGTTTAATACAAGAGGACGAGGTCCGTGAAACAGATAAATACAACAGGACAAGGTCCCTGAAACAGATTAATACAACAGGACGAGGTCCCTGTAACAGATTAATACAACAGGATGATGTCCCTGAAACAGATTAATACAAGAGGACGAGGTCACTGAAACAGATAAATAGAAGAGGACGAGTTCCGTGTAACAGATTAATGCAACAGGACGAGGTCCCTGAAACAGATTAATAGAACAGGACGAGGTCCCTGAAACAGATTAATACAACAGGACGAGGTCCCTGTAACAGATTAATACAACAGGATGATGTCCCTGAAACAGGTTAATGCAACAGGACGAGCTCCCTGAAACGGATTAATACAAGAGGACGAGGTCCCTGTAACAGATTAATGCAACAGGACGAGGTCCCTGAAACAGATTAATACAACAGGACGAGATCCCTGAAACAGATTAATAGAACAGGACGAGGTACCTGAAACAGATTAATGCAACAGGAGGAGGTCCCTGAAACAGATTAATGCAACAGGACGAGGTCCCTGTAACAGATTATTGCAAGAGGACGAGGTCCCTGAAACAGATGAATACAAAAGGACGAGGTCCCTGAAACAGATTAATACAACAGGACGAGGTCCCTGAAACAGATTAATACAACAGGATGAGATCCCTGAAACAGATTAATACAACAGGACGAGGTCCCTGAAACAGATTAATGGAACAGGATGAGGTCCCTGAAACAGATTAATACAAGAGGACGAGATCCCTGAAACAGATAAATACAACAGGACGAGGTCCCTGAAACAGATTAATACAACAGGACGAGGTCACTGAAACAGATTAATACAAAAGGACGAGGTCCCTGAAACAGATTAATACAACAGGATGACGTCCCTGAAACAGATTAATACAAGAGGACGAGGTCCCTGAAACAGATTAATGCAACAGGAAGAGGTCCCTGAAACAGATTAATACAACAGGACGAGGTCCCTGAAAAAGATTAATGGAACAGGATGAGGTCCCTGAAACAGATTAATACAAGAGGACGAGATCCCTGAAACAGATAAATACAACAGGACGAGGTCCCTGAAACAGATTAATACAACAGGACGAGGTCCCTGAAATAGATTAATACAAAAGGACGAGGTCCCTGAAACAGATTAATACAACAGGATGACGTCCCTGAAACAGATTAATACAAGAGGACGAGGTCCCTGAAACAGATTAATGCAACAGGATGAGGTCCCTGAAACAGATTAATACAAGAGGACGAAGTCCCTGAAACAGATTAATACAACAGGACGAGGTCCCTGAAACAGATTAATACAACAGGACGAGGTCCATGAAACAGATTAATATAACAGGACGAGGTCCCTGAAACAGGTTAATACAAGAGGACGAGGTCCCTGAAACAGATTAATACAACAGGACGAGGTCCCTGAAACAGATTAATGCAACAGGATGAGGTCCCTGAAACAGATTAATACAAGAGGACGAAGTCCCTGAAACAGATTAATACAACAGGACGAGGTCCCTGAAACAGATTAATACAACAGGACGAGGTCCCTGGAACAGATTAATACACCAGGACGAGGTCCTTTAAACAGATTAATACAAAAGGACGAGGTCCCTAAAGCAGATTAATATAACAGGACGAGGTCCCTGAAACAGATTAATACACCAGGACGAGGTCCCTAAAAGAGATTAATACAAAAGGACGAAGTCCCTGAAACAGATTAATACAAGAGGACGAGGTCCCAGATACAGAATAATATCACAGGACGTGGTCCCTAAAACAGATTAATAGAACAGGACAAGATACCAGAAACAGATTAATTCAAGAGGATGAGGTCCCAGAAACAGGTTAATACAACAGGACGAGGTCCTTGAAATAGATTAATACAAGAGGACGATGTTTCTGAAACAGATTAATAAAACAGGACGATGTCCCTGTTACAGATTAATACAACAGAACGAGGTCCCTGAAACTGATTAATACAACAGGACGAGGTCCCTGAAGCAGGTTAATACAAGAGGACGAGGTCCGTGAAACAGATAAATACAACAGGACGAGGTCACTGAAACAGATTAATACAACAGGACGAGGTCCCTGAAGCAGGTTAATAGAAGAGGACGAGGTCCGTGAAACAGATAAATACAAGAGGACGAGGTCCCTGAAAGAGATTAATACAACAGGATGAGGTCCCTGTAACAGATTAATACAACAGGACAAGGTCCCTTTAACAGATTAATAGAACAGGACTAGGTCCCTGAAAGAGATTAATACAACAGGATGATGTCCCTGAAACAGATTAATGCAACAGGACGAGGTCCCTGAAACAGATTAATGCAAGAGGACGAGGTCACTGTAACAGATTAATGCAACAGGACGAGGTCCCTGAAACAGATTAATACAACAGGACGAGGTCCCTGAAACATATTAATACAACAGGACGAGGTCCCTGAAAGAGATTAATACAAAAGGACGAGGTCCCTGAAACAGATTAATACAACAGGACGAGGTCCCTGAAACAGATTAATACAACAGGACGAGGTCCCTGAAACTGATTAATACAAGAGGACGAGGTCCCTGAAACAGATTAATACAAGAGGAAGAGGTCCGTGAAACAGATAAATACAACAGGACGAGGTCCCTGAAACAGATTAATAGAGCAGGATGAGGACCTGTAACAAATTAATACAACAGGACAAGGTCCCTGTAACAGATTAATAGAACAGGACAAGGTCCCTGAAAGAGATTAATACAACAGGATAAGGTCCCTGTAACAGATTAATACAGCAGGACGATGTCCCTGTTACAGATTAACACAACAGGACGATGTCCCTGAAACAGATTAATACAACAGGAGGAGGTCCCTGAAACAGATTAATATAACAGGACGAGGTCCCTGAAACTAATTAATAGAAGAGGACGAGGTCCGTGAAACAGATAAATACAACAGGACGAGGTCCCTGAAACAGAATAATAGAGCAGGATGAGGACCTGTAACAGATTAATACAACACGACAAGGTCCCTGTAACAGATTAATAGAACATGACGAGGTCCCTGAAAGAAATTAATACAACAGGATGAGGTCCCTGAAACAGATTAATACAACAGGACGAGGTCCATGAAACAGATTAATATAACAGGACGAGGTCCCTGAAACAGGTTAATACCAGAGGACGAGGTCCCTGAAACAGATTAATACAACAGGACGAGGTCCGAGAAACAGATTAATACAACAGGACGAGGTCCGTGTAACAGATTAATATAACAGGACGAGGTCCCTGAAACAGGTTAATACAACATGACGAGGTCCCTGAAACAGATTAATACAACAGGACAAGATCCCAGAAACAGATTTATTCAAGAGGATGAGGTCCCAGAAACAGGTTAATACAACAGGACGAGGTCCTTGAAATAGATTAATACAAAAGGACGAGGTCGCTTAAACCAATTAATAGAACAGGACGAGGTCCCTGAAACAGGTTAATACAACATGACGAGGTCACTGAAACAGATTAATACAAGGGGACGAGGTCCCTGAAACAGATTAATACAACAGGACGAGGTCCATGAAACAGATTAATAGAACAGGACGATGTCCCTGAAACAGATTAATGCAATAGGACGAGGTCCCTGAAACAAATTAATAGAAGAGGACGATATCCCTGAAACAGATTAATACAAAAGGACGAGGTCCCTAAAACAGATTAATAGAACAGATCGAAGTCCCTGAAACAGATTAATTCAAGAGGATGAGGTCCCAGAAACAGGTTAATACAACAGGACGAGGTCGCTTAAACCAATAAATAGAACAGGACGAGGTCCCTAGAAAAGATTAATACAAGAGGACGATGTTTCTGAAACAGATTAATACAACAGGACGACGTCCCTGAAACAGATTAATACAACAGGCGAGGTCCCTGAAACAGATTAATGCAGCAGGATGATGTCAGTGAAACAGATTAATACAACAGGACGAGGTCCCTGAAACTGATTAATACAACAGGACGAGGTCCCTGAAACAGGTTAATACAAGAGGACGAGGTCCGTGAAACAGATTAATACAACAGGACGAGGTCCATCAAACATATTAATACAACAGGAACAGTTCCCTGAAACAGATTAATGCAACAGGACGAGGTCCCTGAAATAGATTACTACTACAGGACGATGTCCCTGTAAATGATTAATACAACAGGACGAGGTCCCTGTAACAGATTAATACAACAGGAGGAGGTCCCTGAAACAGATTGATATAACAGGACGAGGTCCCTGAAACTGATTAATTCAAGAGGACGAGGTCCGTGAAACAGATAAATACAACAGGACGAGGTCCCTGAAACAGATTAATAGAGCAGGATGAGGACCTGTAACAGATTAATACAACAGGACAAGGTCCCTGTAACAGATTAATAGAACAGGACGAGGTCCCTGAAAGAGATTAATACAACAGGATGAGGTCCCTGTAACAGATTAATACAGCAGGACGATGTCCCTGTTACAGATTAATACAACAGGACGAGGTCGCTTAAACCAATTAATAGAACAGGACGAGGTCCCTAAAACAGATTAATACAAGAGGACGATGTTTCTGAAACAGATTCATACAACAGGACGACGTCCCTGAAACAGATTAATAGAACAGTACGAGGTCCCTGAAACAGATTAATGCAGCAGGATGATGTCAGTGAAACAGATTAATACAACAGGACGAGTTCCCTGAAAATGATTAATACAACTAGACGAGGTCCCTGAAACAGGTTAATACAAGAGGACGAGGTCCGTGAAACAGATTAATACAACAGGACGAGGTCCCTGTAACAGATTAATACAACAGGACGAGGTCCCTGTAACAGATTAATACAACAGGAGGAGGTCCCTGAAACAGATTAATATAACAGGACGAGGTCCCTGAAACTGATTAATAGAAGAGGACGAGGTCCGTGAAACAGATAAATACAACAGGACGAGGTCCCTGAAACAGAATAATAGAGCAGGATGAGGACCTGTAACAGATTAATACAACAGGACAAGGTCCCTGTAACAGATTAATAGAACAGGACGAGGTCCCTGAAAGAAATTAATACAACAGGAAGAGGTCCCTGAAACAGATTAATACAACAGGACGAGGTCCATGAAACAGATTAATATAACAGGACGAGGTCCCTGAAACAGGTTAATACCAGAGGACGAGGTCCCTGAAACAGATTAATACAACAGGACGAGGTCCGAGAAACAGATTAATACAACAGGACGAGGTCCGTGTAACAGATTAATATAACAGGACGAGGTCCCTGAAACAGGTTAATACAACATGACGAGGTCCCTGAAACAGATTAATACAACAGGACAAGATCCCAGGAACAGATTTATTCAAGAGGATGAGGTCCCAGAAACAGGTTAATACAACAGGACGAGGTCCTTGAAATAGATTAATACAACAGGACGAGGTCGCTTAAACCAATTAATAGAACAGGACGAGGTCCCTAAAACAGATTAATACAAGAGGATGATGTTTCTGAAACAGATTAATACAACAGGACGACGTCCCTGGAGCAGATTAATACAACAGGACGAGGTCCCTGAAACAGATTAATGCAGCAGGATGATGTCAGTGAAACAGATTAATACAACAGGACGAGGTCCCTGAAACTGATTAATACAACAGGACGAGGTCCCTGAAACAGATTAATACAAAAGGACGAGGTCCCTGAAACAGATTAATACAACAGGACGAGGTCCCTCAAACATATTAATACAACAGGACCAGGTCCCTGAAACAGATTAATGCAACAGGACGAGGTTCCTGAAATAGATTACTACAACAGGACGATGTCCCTGTAACAGATTAATACAACAGGAGGAGGTCCCTGAAACTGATTAAAACAAGAGGACGAGGTCCCTGAAACAGTTTAATACAAGAGGACGAGGTCCGTGAAACAGATAAATACAACAGGACAAGGTCCCTGAAACAGATTAATACAACAGGACGAGGTCCCTGTAACAGATTAATACAACAGGATGATGTCCCTGAAACAGATTAATACAAGAGGACGAGGTCACTGAAACAGATAAATAGAAGAGGACGAGTTCCGTGTAACAGATTAATGCAACAGGACGAGGTCCCTGAAACAGATTAATAGAACAGGACGAGGTCCCTGAAACAGATTAATACAACAGGACGAGGTCCCTGTAACAGATTAATACAACAGGATGATGTCCCTGAAACAGGTTAATGCAACAGGACGAGCTCCCTGAAATGGATTAATACAAGAGGACGAGGTCCCTGTAACAGATTAATGCAACAGGACGAGGTCCCTGAAACAGATTAATACAACAGGACGAGATCCCTGAAACAGATTAATAGAACAGGACGAGGTACCTGAAACAGATTAATGCAACAGGAGGAGGTCCCTGAAACAGATTAATGCAACAGGACGAGGTCCCTGTAACAGATTATTGCAAGAGGACGAGGTCCCTGAAACAGATGAATACAAAAGGACGAGGTCCCTGAAACAGATTAATACAACAGGACGAGGTCCCTGAAACAGATTAATACAACAGGATGAGATCCCTGAAACAGATTAATACAACAGGACGAGGTCCCTGAAACAGATTAATGGAACAGGATGAGGTCCCTGAAACAGATTAATACAAGAGGACGAGATCCCTGAAACAGATAAATACAACAGGACGAGGTCCCTGAAACAGATTAATACAACAGGACGAGGTCACTGAAACAGATTAATACAAAAGGACGAGGTCCCTGAAACAGATTAATACAACAGGATGACGTCCCTGAAACAGATTAATACAAGAGGACGAGGTCCCTGAAACAGATTAATGCAACAGGAAGAGGTCCCTGAAACAGATTAATACAACAGGACGAGGTCCCTGAAAAAGATTAATGGAACAGGATGAGGTCCCTGAAACAGATTAATACAAGAGGACGAGATCCCTGAAACAGATAAATACAACAGGACGAGGTCCCTGAAACAGATTAATACAACAGGACGAGGTCCCTGAAATAGATTAATACAAAAGGACGAGGTCCCTGAAACAGATTAATACAACAGGATGACGTCCCTGAAACAGATTAATACAAGAGGACGAGGTCCCTGAAACAGATTAATGCAACAGGATGAGGTCCCTGAAACAGATTAATACAAGAGGACGAAGTCCCTGAAACAGATTAATACAACAGGACGAGGTCCCTGAAACAGATTAATACAACAGGACGAGGTCCATGAAACAGATTAATATAACAGGACGAGGTCCCTGAAACAGGTTAATACAAGAGGACGAGGTCCCTGAAACAGATTAATACAACAGGACGAGGTCCCTGAAACAGATTAATGCAACAGGATGAGGTCCCTGAAACAGATTAATACAAGAGGACGAAGTCCCTGAAACAGATTAATACAACAGGACGAGGTCCCTGAAACAGATTAATACAACAGGACGAGGTCCCTGGAACAGATTAATACACCAGGACGAGGTCCTTTAAACAGATTAATACAAAAGGACGAGGTCCCTAAAGCAGATTAATATAACAGGACGAGGTCCCTGAAACAGATTAATACACCAGGACGAGGTCCCTAAAAGAGATTAATACAAAAGGACGAAGTCCCTGAAACAGATTAATACAAGAGGACGAGGTCCCAGATACAGAATAATATAACAGGACGTGGTCCCTAAAACAGATTAATAGAACAGGACAAGATACCAGAAACAGATTAATTCAAGAGGATGAGGTCCCAGAAACAGGTTAATACAACAGGACGAGGTCCTTGAAATAGATTAATACAAGAGGACGATGTTTCTGAAACAGATTAATAAAACAGGACGATGTCCCTGTTACAGATTAATACAACAGGACGAGGTCCCTGAAACTGATTAATACAACAGGACGAGGTCCCTGAAGCAGGTTAATACAAGAGGACGAGGTCCGTGAAACAGATAAATACAACAGGACGAGGTCACTGAAACAGATTAATACAACAGGACGAGGTCCCTGAAGCAGGTTAATAGAAGAGGACGAGGTCCGTGAAACAGATAAATACAAGAGGACGAGGTCCCTGAAAGAGATTAATACAACAGGATGAGGTCCCTGTAACAGATTAATACAACAGGACAAGGTCCCTTTAACAGATTAATAGAACAGGACTAGGTCCCTGAAAGAGATTAATACAACAGGATGATGTCCCTGAAACAGATTAATGCAACAGGACGAGGTCCCTGAAACAGATTAATGCAAGAGGACGAGGTCACTGTAACAGATTAATGCAACAGGACGAGGTCCCTGAAACAGATTAATACAACAGGACGAGGTCCCTGAAACATATTAATACAACAGGACGAGGTCTCTGAAAGAGATTAATACAAAAGGACGAGGTCCCTGAAACAGATTAATACAACAGGACGAGGTCCCTGAAACAGATTAATACAACAGGACGAGGTCCCTGAAACTGATTAATACAAGAGGACGAGGTCCCTGAAACAGATTAATACAAGAGGAAGAGGTCCGTGAAACAGATAAATACAACAGGACGAGGTCCCTGAAACAGATTAATAGAGCAGGATGAGGACCTGTAACAAATTAATACAACAGGACAAGGTCCCTGTAACAGATTAATAGAACAGGACAAGGTCCCTGAAAGAGATTAATACAACAGGATAAGGTCCCTGTAACAGATTAATACAGCAGGACGATGTCCCTGTTACAGATTAACACAACAGGACGATGTCCCTGAAACAGATTAATACAACAGGACGAGGTCCCTGTAACAGATTAATACAACAGTATGATGTCCCTGAAACAGATTAATGCAAATGGACGAGGTCCCTGAAACAGATTAATACAACAGGATGAGGTCCCTGAAACAGATTAATACAAGAGGACGAGGTCCCTGAAACAGGTTAATACAAGAGGACGAGGTACCTGAAACAGATTAATACAACAGGACGAGGTCCAAGAAACAGATTAATATAACAGGACGAGGTCCCTGAAACAGGTTAATACAACATGACGAGGTCCCTGAAACAGATTAATACAAGGGGACGAGGTCCCTGAAACAGATTAATACAACAGGACGAGGTCCATTAAACAGATTAATAGAACAGGACGATGTCCCTGAAACAGATTAATGCAATAGGACGAGGTCCCTGAAACAAATTAATAGAAGAGGACGATGTCCCTGAAACAGATTAATACAACAGGACGACGTCCCTAAAACAGATTAATAGAACAGATCGAAGTCCCTGAAACAGATTAATACAACAGGACAAGATCCCAGAAACAGATTAATTCAAGAGGATGAGGTCCCAGAAACATGTTAATACAACAGGACGAGGTCCTTGAAATAGATTAATACAACAGGACGAGGTCGCTTAAACCAATTAATAGAACAGGACGAGGTCCCTAAAACAGATTAATACAACAGGACGACGTCCCTGAAACAGATTAAAACAACAGGATGAGGTCCCTGAAACAGATTAATGCAGCAGGATGATGTCAGTGAAACAGATTAATACAAGAGGACGAGGTCCCTGAAACAGATTAATACAACAGGAAGAGGTCCCTGAAACAGATTAATACAACAGGACGAGGTCCATGAAACAGATTAATATAACAGGACGAGGTCCCTGAAACAGGTTAATACCAGAGGACGAGGTCCCTGAAACAGATTAATACAACAGGACGAGGTCCGAGAAACAGATTAATACAACAGGACGAGGTCCGTGTAACAGATTAATATAACAGGACGAGGTCCCTGAAACAGGTTAATACAACATGACGAGGTCCCTGAAACAGATTAATACAACAGGACAAGATCCCAGGAACAGATTTATTCAAGAGGATGAGGTCCCAGAAACAGGTTAATACAACAGGACGAGGTCCTTGAAATAGATTAATACAACAGGACGAGGTCGCTTAAACCAATTAATAGAACAGGACGAGGTCCCTAAAACAGATTAATACAAGAGGATGATGTTTCTGAAACAGATTAATACAACAGGACGACGTCCCTGGAGCAGATTAATACAACAGGACGAGGTCCCTGAAACAGATTAATGCAGCAGGATGATGTCAGTGAAACAGATTAATACAACAGGACGAGGTCCCTGAAACTGATTAATACAACAGGACGAGGTCCCTGAAACAGATTAATACAAAAGGACGAGGTCCCTGAAACAGATTAATACAACAGGACGAGGTCCCTCAAACATATTAATACAACAGGACCAGGTCCCTGAAACAGATTAATGCAACAGGACGAGGTTCCTGAAATAGATTACTACAACAGGACGATGTCCCTGTAACAGATTAATACAACAGGAGGAGGTCCCTGAAACTGATTAAAACAAGAGGACGAGGTCCCTGAAACAGTTTAATACAAGAGGACGAGGTCCGTGAAACAGATAAATACAACAGGACAAGGTCCCTGAAACAGATTAATACAACAGGACGAGGTCCCTGTAACAGATTAATACAACAGGATGATGTCCCTGAAACAGATTAATACAAGAGGACGAGGTCACTGAAACAGATAAATAGAAGAGGACGAGTTCCGTGTAACAGATTAATGCAACAGGACGAGGTCCCGGAAACAGATTAATAGAACAGGACGAGGTCCCTGAAACAGATTAATACAACAGGACGAGGTCCCTGTAACAGATTAATACAACAGGATGATGTCCCTGAAACAGGTTAATGCAACAGGACGAGCTCCCTGAAACGGATTAATACAAGAGGACGAGGTCCCTGTAACAGATTAATGCAACAGGACGAGGTCCCTGAAACAGATTAATACAACAGGACGAGATCCCTGAAACAGATTAATAGAACAGGACGAGGTACCTGAAACAGATTAATGCAACAGGAGGAGGTCCCTGAAACAGATTAATGCAACAGGACGAGGTCCCTGTAACAGATTATTGCAAGAGGACGAGGTCCCTGAAACAGATGAATACAAAAGGACGAGGTCCCTGAAACAGATTAATACAACAGGACGAGGTCCCTGAAACAGATTAATACAACAGGATGAGATCCCTGAAACAGATTAATACAACAGGACGAGGTCCCTGAAACAGATTAATGGAACAGGATGAGGTCCCTGAAACAGATTAATACAAGAGGACGAGATCCCTGAAACAGATAAATACAACAGGACGAGGTCCCTGAAACAGATTAATACAACAGGACGAGGTCACTGAAACAGATTAATACAAAAGGACGAGGTCCCTGAAACAGATTAATACAACAGGATGACGTCCCTGAAACAGATTAATACAAGAGGACGAGGTCCCTGAAACAGATTAATGCAACAGGAAGAGGTCCCTGAAACAGATTAATACAACAGGACGAGGTCCCTGAAAAAGATTAATGGAACAGGATGAGGTCCCTGAAACAGATTAATACAAGAGGACGAGATCCCTGAAACAGATAAATACAACAGGACGAGGTCCCTGAAACAGATTAATACAACAGGACGAGGTCCCTGAAATAGATTAATACAAAAGGACGAGGTCCCTGAAACAGATTAATACAACAGGATGACGTCCCTGAAACAGATTAATACAAGAGGACGAGGTCCCTGAAACAGATTAATGCAACAGGATGAGGTCCCTGAAACAGATTAATACAAGAGGACGAAGTCCCTGAAACAGATTAATACAACAGGACGAGGTCCCTGAAACAGATTAATACAACAGGACGAGGTCCATGAAACAGATTAATATAACAGGACGAGGTCCCTGAAACAGGTTAATACAAGAGGACGAGGTCCCTGAAACAGATTAATACAACAGGACGAGGTCCCTGAAACAGATTAATGCAACAGGATGAGGTCCCTGAAACAGATTAATACAAGAGGACGAAGTCCCTGAAACAGATTAATACAACAGGACGAGGTCCCTGAAACAGATTAATACAACAGGACGAGGTCCCTGGAACAGATTAATACACCAGGACGAGGTCCTTTAAACAGATTAATACAAAAGGACGAGGTCCCTAAAGCAGATTAATATAACAGGACGAGGTCCCTGAAACAGATTAATACACCAGGACGAGGTCCCTAAAAGAGATTAATACAAAAGGACGAAGTCCCTGAAACAGATTAATACAAGAGGACGAGGTCCCAGATACAGAATAATATAACAGGACGTGGTCCCTAAAACAGATTAATAGAACAGGACAAGATACCAGAAACAGATTAATTCAAGAGGATGAGGTCCCAGAAACAGGTTAATACAACAGGACGAGGTCCTTGAAATAGATTAATACAAGAGGACGATGTTTCTGAAACAGATTAATAAAACAGGACGATGTCCCTGTTACAGATTAATACAACAGGACGAGGTCCCTGAAACTGATTAATACAACAGGACGAGGTCCCTGAAGCAGGTTAATACAAGAGGACGAGGTCCGTGAAACAGATAAATACAACAGGACGAGGTCACTGAAACAGATTAATACAACAGGACGAGGTCCCTGAAGCAGGTTAATAGAAGAGGACGAGGTCCGTGAAACAGATAAATACAAGAGGACGAGGTCCCTGAAAGAGATTAATACAACAGGATGAGGTCCCTGTAACAGATTAATACAACAGGACAAGGTCCCTTTAACAGATTAATAGAACAGGACTAGGTCCCTGAAAGAGATTAATACAACAGGATGATGTCCCTGAAACAGATTAATGCAACAGGACGAGGTCCCTGAAACAGATTAATGCAAGAGGACGAGGTCACTGTAACAGATTAATGCAACAGGACGAGGTCCCTGAAACAGATTAATACAACAGGACGAGGTCCCTGAAACATATTAATACAACAGGACGAGGTCTCTGAAAGAGATTAATACAAAAGGACGAGGTCCCTGAAACAGATTAATACAACAGGACGAGGTCCCTGAAACAGATTAATACAACAGGACGAGGTCCCTGAAACTGATTAATACAAGAGGACGAGGTCCCTGAAACAGATTAATACAAGAGGAAGAGGTCCGTGAAACAGATTAATAGAGCAGGATGAGGACCTGTAACAAATTAATACAACAGGACAAGGTCCCTGTAACAGATTAATAGAACAGGACAAGGTCCCTGAAAGAGATTAATACAACAGGATAAGGTCCCTGTAACAGATTAACACAACAGGACGATGTCCCTGAAACAGATTAATACAACAGGACGAGGTCCCTGTAACAGATTAATACAACAGTATGATGTCCCTGAAACAGATTAATGCAAATGGACGAGGTCCCTGAAACAGATTAATACAACAGGATGAGGTCCCTGAAACAGATTAATACAAGAGGACGAGGTCCCTGAAACAGGTTAATACAAGAGGACGAGGTACCTGAAACAGATTAATACAACAGGACGAGGTCCAAGAAACAGATTAATATAACAGGACGAGGTCCCTGAAACAGGTTAATACAACATGACGAGGTCCCTGAAACAGATTAATACAAGGGGACGAGGTCCCTGAAACAGATTAATACAACAGGACGAGGTCCATTAAACAGATTAATAGAACAGGACGATGTCCCTGAAACAGATTAATGCAATAGGACGAGGTCCCTGAAACAAATTAATAGAAGAGGACGATGTCCCTGAAACAGATTAATACAACAGGACGACGTCCCTAAAACAGATTAATAGAACAGATCGAAGTCCCTGAAACAGATTAATACAACAGGACAAGATCGCAGAAACAGATTAATTCAAGAGGATGAGGTCCCAGAAACATGTTAATACAACAGGACGAGGTCCTTGAAATAGATTAATACAACAGGACGAGGTCGCTTAAACCAATTAATAGAACAGGACGAGGTCCCTAAAACAGATTAATACAACAGGACGACGTCCCTGAAACAGATTAAAACAACAGGATGAGGTCCCTGAAACAGATTAATGCAGCAGGATGATGTCAGTGAAACAGATTAATACAAGAGGACGAGGTCCCTGAAACAGATTAATGCAACAGGATGAGGTCCCTGAAACAGATTAATACAACAGGACGAGGTCCCTGAAACTGATTAATAGAAGAGGACGAGGTCCGTGAAACAGATAAATACAACAGGACGAGGTCCCTGAAACAGATTAATAGAGCAGGATGAGGACCTGTAACAGATTAATACAACACGACAAGGTCCCTGTAACAAATTAATAGAACAGGACGAGGTCCCTGAAAGAAATTAATACAACAGGATGAGGTCACTGTAACAGATTAATACAGCAGGACGATGTCCCTGTTACAGATTAATACAACAGGACGAGGTCGCTTAAACCAATTAATAGAACAGGACGACGTCAATAAAACAGATTAATACACCAAGACGAGGACCCTGCAACAAATTAATATAAGAGGACGAGGTCCAAGAAACAGATTAATGCAACAGGACGAGGTCCCTGAAACAGTTAATACAACAGGACGAGGTCCCTGAAACAGATTAATGGAACAGGATGAGGTCCCTGAAACATATTAATACAAGAGGACGAGATCCCTGAAACAGATAAATACAACTGAACGAGGTCCCTGAAACAGATTAATACAACAGGACGAGGTCCCTGAAACAGATTAATGCAAAAAGTCGAGGTCCCTGAAACAGATTAATACAACAGGACGAGGTCCCTGAAACAGATTAATACAACAGGATGACGTCCCTGAAACAGATTAATACAACAGGACGAGGTCACTGAAACAGATTAATGCAATAGGACGAGGTCCCTGAAACAGATTAATACAACAGGACGAGGTCCCTGAAACAGAATAATGCAACAGGACGAGGTTCCTGAAACAGATTAATACAAAAGGACGAGGTCCCTAAAACAGATTAATATAACAGGACGAGGTCCCTGAAACAGATTAATACACCAGGACGAGGTCCCTAAAAGAGATTAATACAAAAGGACGA
Source organism: Narcine bancroftii (assembly GCF_036971445.1). Lineage (NCBI taxonomy): Eukaryota > Metazoa > Chordata > Chondrichthyes > Torpediniformes > Narcinidae > Narcine > Narcine bancroftii. The sequence continues at coordinate 7,795,369 of NC_091470.1, read as the reverse complement.
AGTCCCTGAAACAGATTAATACAAGAGGACGAGGTCCCTGATACAGATTAATACAACAGGACGAGGTCCCTGAAACAGATTAATACAACAGGACGAGGTCCCTGAAACAGATTAATACAAAAGGACGAGGTCCCTGAAACAGATTAATACAATAGGACGAAGTCCCTGTAACAGATTAATACAACAGGATGACGTCCCTGATACAGATTAATACAACAGGACGAGGTCCCTGAAACAGATTAATACAACAGGACGAGGTCCCTGAAACAGATTAATACAACAGGACGAGGTCCCTGAAACAGATTAATACAAAAGGACGAGGTCCCTGAAACAGATTAATGCAACAGGATGACGTCCCTGAAACAGATTAATACAACAGGACGAGGTCCCTGAAACAGATTAATACAACAGGACGAAGTTCCTGAAACAGATTAATACAAGAGGACGAGGTCCCTGATACAGATTAATACAACAGGACGAGGTCCCAGAAACAGATTAATACAAGAGGACGAGGTCCCTGATACAGATTAATACAACAGGACGAGGTCCCAGAAACAGATTAATACAAGAGGACGAGGTCCGTGTAACAGATTAATATAACAGGACGAGGTCCCTGAAACAGGTTAATACAACATGACGAGGTCCATGAAACAGATTAATAGAACAGGACGATGTCCCTGAAACAGATTAATGCAATAGGACGAGGTCCCTGAAACCAATTAATAGAAGAGGACGATGTCCCTGAAACAGATTAATACAAGGGGACGAGGTCCCTGAAACAGATTAATACAACAGGACGAGGTCCCTGAAAACAGATTAATAGAACAGGACGATGTCCCTGAAACAGATTAATACAAGGCGACGAGGTCCCTGAAACAGATTAATACAACAGGACGAGGTCCCTGAAACCAATTAATAGAAGAGGACGATGTCCCTGAAACAGATTAATACAAAAGGACGAGGTCCCTAAAACAGATTAATAGAACAGATCGAAGTCCCTGAAACAGATTAATTCAAGAGGATGAGGTCCCAGAAACAGGTTAATACAACAGGACGAGGTCGCTTAAACCAATAAATAGAACAGGACGAGGTCCCTAGAAAAGATTAATACAAGAGGACGATGTTTCTGAAACAGATTAATACAACAGGACGAGGTCCCTGAAACTGATTAATACAACAGGACGAGGTCCCTGAAACAGGTTAATACAAGAGGACGAGGTCCGTGAAACAGATTAATGCAAGAGGACGAGGTCACTGTAACAGATTAATGCAACAGGACGAGGTCCCTGAAACAGATTAATACAACAGGACGAGGTCCCTGAAACATATTAATACAACAGGACGAGGTCCCTGAAAGAGATTAATACAAAAGGACGAGGTCCCTGAAACAGATTAATACAACAGGACGACGTCCCTGAAACAGATTAAAACAACAGGATGAGGTCCCTGAAACAGATTAATGCAGCAGGATGATGTCAGTGAAACAGATTAATACAACAGGACGAGGTCCCTGAAACTGATTAATACAACAGGACGAGGTCCCTGAAACAGATTAATACAAAAGGACGAGGTCCCTGAAACAGATTAATACAACAGGATGACGTCCCTGAAACAGATTAATACAAGAGGACGAGGTCCCTGAAACAGATTAATGCAACAGGATGAGGTCCCTGAAACTGATTAATAGAAGAGGACGAGGTCCGTGAAACAGATAAATACAACAGGACGAGGTCCCTGAAACAGATTAATAGAGCAGGATGAGGACCTGTAACAGATTAATACAACAGGACAAGGTCCCTGTAACAAATTAATAGAACAGGACGAGGTCCCTGAAAGAAATTAATACAACAGGATGAGGTCACTGTAACAGATTAATACAGCAGGACGATGTCCCTGAAACAGATTAATATAACAGGACGACGTCCCTAAAACAGATTAATAGAACAGATCGAAGTCCCTGAAACAGATTAATACAACAGGACGAGGTCCCTGAAACTGATTAATAGAAGAGGACGAGGTCCGTGAAACAGATAAATACAACAGGACGAGGTCCCTGAAACAGATTAATAGAGCAGGATGAGGACCTGTAACAGATTAATACAACAGGACAAGGTCCCTGTAACAAATTAATAGAACAGGACGAGGTCCCTGAAAGAAATTAATACAACAGGATGAGGTCACTGTAACAGATTAATACAGCAGGACGATGTCACTGAAACAGATTAATACAACAGGACGACGTCCCTAAAACAGATTAATAGAACAGATCGAAGTCCCTGAAACAGATTAATACAACAGGACGAGGTCCCTGAAACTGATTAATAGAAGAGGACGAGGTCCGTGAAACAGATAAATACAACAGGACGAGGTCCCTGAAACAGATTAATAGAGCAGGATGAGGTCACTGTAACAGATTAATACAACAGGACGACGTCCCTAAAACAGATTAATAGAACAGATCGAAGTCCCTGAAACAGATTAATACAACAGGACAAGATCGCAGAAAGAGATTAATTCAAGAGGATGAGGTCCCAGAAACATGTTAATACAACAGGACGAGGTCCTTGAAATACATTAATACAACAGGACGAGGTCGCTTAAACCAATTAATAGAACAGGATGAGGTCCCTAAAACAGATTAATACAAGAGGATGATGTTTCTGAAACAGATTAATACAACAGGACGACGTCCCTGAAACAGATTAAAACAACAGGATGAGGTCCCTGAAACAGATTAATGCAGCAGGATGATGTCAGTGAAACAGATTAATACAACAGGACGAGGTCCCTGAAACTGATTAATACAACAGGACGAGGTCCCTGAAACAGATTAATACAAAAGGACGAGGTCCCTGAAACAGATTAATACAACAGGATGACGTCCCTGAAACAGATTAATACAAGAGGACGAGGTCCCTGAAACAGATTAATGCAACAGGATGAGGTCCCTGAAACAGATTAATACAACAGGACGAGGTCCCTGAAACTGATTAATAGAAGAGGACGAGGTCCGTGAAACAGATAAATACAACAGGACGAGGTCCCTGAAACAGATTAATAGAGAAGGATGAGGACCTGTAACAGATTAATACAACAGGACAAGGTCCCTGTAACAAATTAATAGAACAGGACGAGGTCCCTGAAAGAAATTAATACAACAGGATGAGGTCACTGTAACAGATTAATACAGCAGGACGATGTCCCTGTTACAGATTAATACAACAGGACGAGGTCGCTTAAACCAATTAATAGAACAGGACGACGTCAATAAAACAGATTAATACACCAAGACGAGGACCCTGCAACAAATTAATATAAGAGGACGAGGTCCAAGAAACAGATTAATGCAACAGGACGAGGTCCTTGAAACAGATTAATACAACAGGACGAGGTCCCTGAAACAGATTAATGGAACAGGATGAGGTCCCTGAAACATATTAATACAAGAGGACGAGATCCCTGAAACAGATAAATACAACTGGACGAGGTCCCTGAAACAGATTAATACAACAGGACGAGGTCCATCAAACAAATGAATAGAACAGGAACAGGTCCCTGAAACAGATTAATGCAACAGGACGAGGTCCCTGAAATAGATTACTACAACAGGACGATGTCCCTGTAACAGATTAATACAACAGGACGAGGTCCCTGTAACAGATTAATACAACAGGAGGAGGTCCCTGAAACAGATTAATATAACAGGACGAGGTCCCTGAAACTGATTAATAGAAGAGGACGAGGTCCGTGAAACAGATAAATACAACAGGACGAGGTCCCTGAAACAGAATAATAGAGCAGGATGAGGACCTGTAACAGATTAATACAACAGGACAAGGTCCCTGTAACAGATTAATAGAACAGGACGAGGTCCCTGAAAGAAATTAATACAACAGGATGAGGTCCCTGAAACAGATTAATACAACAGGACGAGGTCACTGAAACAGATTAATGCAATAGGACGAGGTCCCTGAAACAGATTAATACAACAGGACGAGGTCCCTGAAACAGAATAATGCAACAGGACGAGGTTCCTGAAACAGATTAATACAAAAGGACGAGGTCCCTAAAACAGATTAATATAACAGGACGAGGTCCCTGAAACAGATTAATACACCAGGACGAGGTCCCTAAAAGAGATTAATACAAAAGGACGAAGTCCCTGAAACAGATTAATACAAGAGGACGAGGTCCCTGATACAGATTAATACAACAGGACGAGGTCCCAGAAACAGATTAATACAAGAGGACGAGGTCCGTGTAACAGATTAATATAACAGGACGAGGTCCCTGAAACAGGTTAATACAACATGACGAGGTCCATGAAACAGATTAATACAACAGGACGAGGTCCATGAAACAGATTAATAGAACAGGACGATGTCCCTGAAACAGATTAATACAACAGGACGAGGTCCATGAAACAGATTAATAGAACAGGACGATGTCCCTGAAACAGATTAATGCAATAGGACGAGGTCCATGAAACAGATTAATACAAGAGGACGATGTTTCTGAAACAGATTAATACAACAGGACGACGTCCCTGAAACAGATTAATACAACAGGCGAGGTCCCTGAAACAGATTAATGCAGCAGGATGATGTCAGTGAAACAGATTAATACAACAGGACGAGGTCCCTGAAACTGATTAATACAACAGGACGAGGTCCCTGAAACAGGTGAATACAAGAGGACGAGGTCCGTGAAACAGATTAATACAACAGGACGAGGTCCATCAAACATATTAATACAACAGGAACAGTTCCCTGAAACAGATTAATGCAACAGGACGAGGTCCCTGAAATAGATTACTACTACAGGACGATGTCCCTGTAAATGATTAATACAACAGGACGAGGTCCCTGTAACAGATTAATACAACAGGAGGAGGTCCCTGAAACAGATTAATATAACAGGACGAGGTCCCTGAAACTGATTAATTCAAGAGGACGAGTCCGTGAAACAGATAAATACAACAGGACGAGGTCCCTGAAACAGATTAATAGAGCAGGATGAGGACCTGTAACAGATTAATACAACAGGACAAGGTCCCTGTAACAGATTAATAGAACAGGACGAGGTCCCTGAAAGAGATTAATACAACAGGATGAGGTCCCTGTAACAGATTAATACAGCAGGACGATGTCCCTGTTACAGATTAATACAACAGGACGAGGTCGCTTAAACCAATTAATAGAACAGGACGAGGTCCCTAAAACAGATTAATACAAGAGGACGATGTTTCTGAAACAGATTCATACAACAGGATGACGTCCCTGAAACAGATTAATACAAGAGGACGAGGTCCCTGAAACAGATTAATACAAGAGGACGAAGTCCCTGAAACAGATTAATACAACAGGACGAGGTCCCTGAAACAGATTAATACAACAGGACGAGGTCCATGAAACAGATTAATATAACAGGACGAGGTCCCTGAAACAGGTTAATACAAGAGGACGAGGTCCCTGAAACAGATTAATACAACAGGACGAGGTCCCTGAAACAGATTAATGCAACAGGACGAGGTCCCTGAAACAGGTTAATACAAGAGGACGAGGTCCCTGAAACAGATTAATACAACAGGACGAGGTCCCTGAAACAGGTTAATACAAGAGGACGAGGTCCCTGAAACAGATTAATACAACAGGACGAGGTCCATGAAACAGATTAATATAACAGGACGAGGTCCCTGAAACAGGTTAATACAAGAGGACGAGGTCCCTGAAACAGATTAATACAACAGGACGAGGTCCCTGAAACAGATTAATGCAACAGGACGAGGTCCCTGAAACAGGTTAATACAAGAGGACGAGGTCCCTGAAACAGATTAATACAACAGGACGAGGTCCATGAAACAGATTAATACAACAGGACGAGGTCCCTGAAACAGGTTAATACAAGAGGACGAGGTCCCTGAAACAGATTAATACAAGAGGACGAAGTCCCTGAAACAGATTAATACAACAGGACGAGGTCCCTGAAACAGATTAATACAACAGGACGAGGTCCCTGGAACAGATTAATACACCAGGACGAGGTCCTTTAAACAGATTAATACAAAAGGACGAGGTCCCTAAAGCAGATTAATATAACAGGACGAGGTCCCTGAAACAGATTAATACACCAGGACGAGGTCCCTAAAAGAGATTAATACAAAAGGACGAAGTCCCTGAAACAGGTTAATACAACAGGACGAGGTCCCTGAAACAGATTAATACAACAGGACGAGGTCCCTGAAACAGATTAATGCAGCAGGATGATGTCAGTGAAACAGATAAATACAACAGGACGAGGTCACTGAAACAGATTAATACAAAAGGACGAGGTCCCTGAAACAGATTAATGCAACAGGATGAGGTCCCTGTAACAGATTAATACAGCAAGACGATGTCCCTGTAACAGATTAATACAACAGGACGAGGTCCCTGAAACAGATCAATACAACAGGACGAGGTCCCTGTAAAAGATTAATACAACAGGACAAGGTCCCTTTAACAGATTAATAGAACAGGACTAGGTCCCTGAAAGAGATTAATACAACAGGATGAGGTCCCTGAAACATATTAATACAACAGGACGAGGTCCCTGAAAGAGATTAATACAAAAGGACGAGGTCCCTGAAACAGATTAATACAACAGGACGAGGTCCCTGAAACAGATTAATACAACAGGACGAGGTCCCTGAAACTGATTAATACAAGAGGACGAGGTCCCTGAAACAGATTAATACAAGAGGACGAGGTCCGTGAAACAGATAAATACAACAGGACGAGGTCCCTGAAACAGATTAATAGAGCAGGATGAGGACCTGTAACAAATTAATACAAAAGGACAAGGTCCCTGTAACAGATTAATAGAACAGGACAAGGTCCCTGAAAGAGATTAATACAACAGGATAAGGTCCCTGTAACAGATTAATACAGCAGGACGATGTCCCTGTTACAGATTAATACAACAGGACGATGTCCCTGAAACAGATTAATACAACAGGACGAGGTCCCTGTAACAGATTAATACAACAGTATGATGTCCCTGAAACAGATTAATACAACAGGACGATGTCCCTGAAACAGATTAATACAACAGGATGAGGTCCCTGAAACAGATTAATACAAGAGGACAATGTCCCTGAAACAGATTAATACAAAAGGACGAGGTCCCTAAAACAGATTAATAGAACAGATCGAAGTCCCTGAAACAGATTAATTCAAGAGGATGAGGTCCCAGAAACAGGTTAATACAACAGGACGAGGTCGCTTAAACCAATAAATAGAACAGGACGAGGTCCCTAGAAAAGATTAATACAAGAGGACGATGTTTCTGAAACAGATTAATACAACAGGACGACGTCCCTGAAACAGATTAATACAACAGGCGAGGTCCCTGAAACAGATTAATGCAGCAGGACGAGGTCACTGAAACAGATTAATACAAGAGGACGAAGTCCCTGAAACAGATTAATACAACAGGACGAGGTCCCTGAAACAGATTAATACAACAGGACGAGGTCCCTGGAACAGATTAATACACCAGGACGAGGTCCTTTAAACAGATTAATACAAAAGGACGAGGTCCCTAAAGCAGATTAATATAACAGGATGAGGACCTGTAACAGATTAATACAACAGGACAAGGTCCCTGAAACAGATTAATACAACAGGACGAGGTCACTGAAACAGATTAATACAAGAGGACGAAGTCCCTGAAACAGATTAATACAACAGGACGAGGTCCCTGAAACAGATTAATACAACAGGACGAGGTCCCTGGAACAGATTAATACACCAGGACGAGGTCCTTTAAACAGATTAATACAAAAGGACGAGGTCCCTAAAGCAGATTAATATAACAGGACGAGGTCCCTGAAACAGATTAATACACCAGGACGAGGTCCCTAAAAGAGATTAATACAAAAGGACGAAGTCCCTGAAACAGGTTAATACAACAGGACGAGGTCCCTGAAACAGATTAATACAACAGGACGAGGTCCCTGAAACAGATTAATGCAGCAGGATGATGTCAGTGAAACAGATAAATACAACAGGACGAGGTCACTGAAACAGATTAATACAAAAGGACGAGGTCCCTGAAACAGATTAATGCAACAGGATGAGGTCCCTGTAACAGATTAATACAGCAAGACGATGTCCCTGTAACAGATTAATACAACAGGACGAGGTCCCTGAAACAGATCAATACAACAGGACGAGGTCCCTGTAAAAGATTAATACAACAGGACAAGGTCCCTTTAACAGATTAATAGAACAGGACTAGGTCCCTGAAAGAGATTAATACAACAGGATGAGGTCCCTGAAACATATTAATACAACAGGACGAGGTCCCTGAAAGAGATTAATACAAAAGGACGAGGTCCCTGAAACAGATTAATACAACAGGACGAGGTCCCTGAAACAGATTAATACAACAGGACGAGGTCCCTGAAACTGATTAATACAAGAGGACGAGGTCCCTGAAACAGATTAATACAAGAGGACGAGGTCCGTGAAACAGATAAATACAACAGGACGAGGTCCCTGAAACAGATTAATAGAGCAGGATGAGGACCTGTAACAAATTAATACAAAAGGACAAGGTCCCTGTAACAGATTAATAGAACAGGACAAGGTCCCTGAAAGAGATTAATACAACAGGATAAGGTCCCTGTAACAGATTAATACAGCAGGACGATGTCCCTGTTACAGATTAATACAACAGGACGATGTCCCTGAAACAGATTAATACAACAGGACGAGGTCCCTGTAACAGATTAATACAACAGTATGATGTCCCTGAAACAGATTAATACAACAGGACGATGTCCCTGAAACAGATTAATACAACAGGATGAGGTCCCTGAAACAGATTAATACAAGAGGACAATGTCCCTGAAACAGATTAATACAAAAGGACGAGGTCCCTAAAACAGATTAATAGAACAGATCGAAGTCCCTGAAACAGATTAATTCAAGAGGATGAGGTCCCAGAAACAGGTTAATACAACAGGACGAGGTCGCTTAAACCAATAAATAGAACAGGACGAGGTCCCTAGAAAAGATTAATACAAGAGGACGATGTTTCTGAAACAGATTAATACAACAGGACGACGTCCCTGAAACAGATTAATACAACAGGCGAGGTCCCTGAAACAGATTAATGCAGCAGGATGATGTCAGTGAAACAGATTAATACAACAGGACGAGGTCCCTGAAACTGATTAATACAACAGGACGAGGTCCCTGAAACAGGTTAATACAAGAGGACGAGGTCCGTGAAACAGATTAATACAACAGGACGAGGTCCATCAAACATATTAATACAACAGGAACAGTTCCCTGAAACAGATTAATGCAACAGGACGAGGTCCCTGAAATAGATTACTACTACAGGACGATGTCCCTGTAAATGATTAATACAACAGGACGAGGTCCCTGTAACAGATTAATACAACAGGAGGAGGTCCCTGAAACAGATTAATATAACAGGACGAGGTCCCTGAAACTGATTAATTCAAGAGGACGAGTCCGTGAAACAGATAAATACAACAGGACGAGGTCCCTGAAACAGATTAATAGAGCAGGATGAGGACCTGTAACAGATTAATACAACAGGACAAGGTCCCTGTAACAGATTAATAGAACAGGACGAGGTCCCTGAAAGAGATTAATACAACAGGATGAGGTCCCTGTAACAGATTAATACAGCAGGACGATGTCCCTGTTACAGATTAATACAACTGGACGAGGTCGCTTAAACCAATTAATAGAACAGGACGAGGTCCCTAAAACAGATTAATACAAGAGGACGATGTTTCTGAAACAGATTCATACAACAGGACGACGTCCCTGAAACAGATTAATAGAACAGGACGAGGTCCCTGAAACAGATTAATGCAGCAGGATGATGTCAGTGAAACAGATTAATACAACAGGACGAGTTCCCTGAAAATGATTAATACAACTAGACGAGGTCCCTGAAACAGGTTAATACAAGAGGACGAGGTCCGTGAAACAGATTAATACAACAGGACGAGGTCCATCAAACAAATGAATAGAACAGGAACAGGTCCCTGAAACAGATTAATGCAACAGGACGAGGTCCCTGAAATAGATTACTACAACAGGACGATGTCCCTGTAACAGATTAATACAACAGGACGAGGTCCCTGTAACAGATTAATACAACAGGAGGAGGTCCCTGGAACAGATTAATACAACAGGACGAGGTCCATGAAACAGATTAATACAACAGGACGAGGTCACTGAAACAGATTAATGCAACAGGACGAGGTCCCTGAAACAGATTAATACAACAGGACGAGGTCCCTGTAACAGATTAATACAACAGGAGGAGGTCCCTGGAACAGATTAATACAACAGGACGAGGTCCATGAAACAGATTAATACAACAGGACGAGGTCACTGAAACAGATTAATGCAACAGGACGAGGTCCCTGAAACAGATTAATATAACAGGACGAGGTCCCTGAAACTGATTAATAGAAGAGGACGAGGTCCGTGAAACAGATAAATACAACAGGACGAGGTCCCTGAAACAGAATAATAGAGCAGGATGAGGACCTGTAACAGATTAATACAACAGGACAAGGTCCCTGAAACAGATTAATACAACAGGACGAGGTCACTGAAACAGATTAATACAAGAGGACGAGGTCCCTGAAACAGATTAATGCAACAGGAAGAGGTCCCTGAAACAGATTAATACAACAGGACGAGATCCCTGAAAAAGATTAATGGAACAGGATGAGGTCCCTGAAACAGATTAATACAAGAGGACGAGATCCCTGAAACAGATAAATACAACAGGACGAGGTCCCTGAAACAGATTAATACAAAAGGACGAGGTCCCTGAAACAGATTAATACAACAGGATGACGTCCCTGAAACAGATTAATACAAGAGGACGAGGTCCCTGAAACAGATTAATGCAACAGGATGAGGTCCCTGAAACAGATTAATACAAGAGGACGAAGTCCCTGAAACAGATTAATACAACAGGACGAGGTCCCTGAAACAGATTAATACAACAGGACGAGGTCCATGAAACAGATTAATATAACAGGACGAGGTCCCTGAAACAGGTTAATACAAGAGGACGAGGTCCCTGAAACAGATTAATACAAGAGGACGAGGTCCCTGAAACAGATTAATGCAACAGGATGAGGTCCCTGAAACAGATTAATACAAGAGGACGAAGTCCCTGAAACAGATAAATACAACAGGACGAGGTCCCTGAAACAGATTAATACAACAGGACGAGGTCCCTGGAACAGATTAATACACCAGGACGAGGTCCTTTAAACAGATTAATACAAAAGGACGAGGTCCCTAAAGCAGATTAATATAACAGGACGAGGTCCCTGAAACAGATTAATACACCAGGACGAGGTCCCTAAAAGAGATTAATACAAAAGGACGAAGTCCCTGAAACAGGTTAATACAACAGGACGAGGTCCTTGAAATAGATTAATACAACAGGACGATGTTTCTGAAACAGATTAATACAACAGGACGACGTCCCTGAAACACATTAATACAAGAGGACGATGTTTCTGAAACAGATTAATAAAACAGGACGACGTCCCTGAAACAGATTAATACAACAGGACGAGGTCCCTGAAACAGATTAATGCAGCAGGATGATGTCAGTGAAACAGATAAATACAACAGGACGAGGTCACTGAAACAGATTAATACAAAAGGACGAGGTCCCTGAAACAGATTAATGCAACAGGATGAGGTCCCTGTAACAGATTAATACAGCAAGACGATGTCCCTGTAACAGATTAATACAACAGGACGAGGTCCCTGAAACAGATCAATACAACAGGACGAGGTCCCTGTAAAAGATTAATACAACAGGACAAGGTCCCTTTAACAGATTAATAGAACAGGACTAGGTCCCTGAAAGAGATTAATACAACAGGATGAGGTCCCTGAAACATATTAATACAACAGGACGAGGTCCCTGAAAGAGATTAATACAAAAGGACGAGGTCCCTGAAACAGATTAATACAACAGGACGAGGTCCCTGAAACAGATTAATACAACAGGACGAGGTCCCTGAAAGAGATTAATACAAAAGGACGAGGTCCCTGTAACAAATTAATACAAAAGGACAAGGTCCCTGTAACAGATTAATACAGCAGGACGATGTCCCTGTTACAGATTAATACAACAGGACGATGTCCCTGAAACAGATTAATACAACAGGACGAGGTCCCTGTAACAGATTAATACAACAGTATGATGTCCCTGAAACAGATTAATGCAAATGGACGAGGTCCCTGAAACAGATTAATACAACAGGATGAGGTCCCTGAAACAGATTAATACAAGAGGACAATGTCCCTGAAACAGATTAATACAAAAGGACGAGGTCCCTAAAACAGATTAATAGAACAGATCGAAGTCCCTGAAACAGATTAATTCAAGAGGATGAGGTCCCAGAAACAGGTTAATACAACAGGACGAGGTCGCTTAAACCAATAAATAGAACAGGACGAGGTCCCTAAAACAGATTAATACAAGAGGACGATGTTTCTGAAACAGATTCATACAACAGGACGACGTCCCTGAAACAGATTAATAGAACAGGACGAGGTCCCTGAAACAGATTAATGCAGCAGGATGATGTCAGTGAAACAGATTAATACAACAGGACGAGTTCCCTGAAAATGATTAATACAACTAGACGAGGTCCCTGAAACAGGTTAATACAAGACGACGAGGTCCGTGAAACAGATTAATACAACAGGACGAGGTCCATCAAACAAATGAATAGAACAGGAACAGGTCCCTGAAACAGATTAAAGCAACAGGACGAGGTCCCTGAAATAGATTACTACAACAGGACGATGTCCCTGTAACAGATTAATACAACAGGACGAGGTCCCTGTAACAGATTAATACAACAGGAGGAGGTCCCTGAAACAGATTAATATAACAGGACGAGGTCCCTGAAACTGATTAATAGAAGAGGACGAGGTCCGTGAAACAGATAAATACAACAGGACGAGGTCCCTGAAACAGAATAATAGAGCAGGATGAGGACCTGTAACAGATTAATACAACAGGACAAGGTCCCTGTAACAGATTAATAGAACAGGACGAGGTCCCTGAAAGAAATTAATACAACAGGATGAGGTCCCTGAAACAGATTAATACAACAGGACGAGGTCCATGAAACAGATTAATATAACAGGACGAGGTCCCTGAAACAGGTTAATACCAGAGGACGAGGTCCCTGAAACAGATTAATACAACAGGACGAGGTCCGAGAAACAGATTAATACAACAGGACGAGGTCCGTGTAACAGATTAATATAACAGGACGAGGTCCCTGAAACAGATTAATACAACAGGACGAGGTCCGAGAAACAGATTAATACAACATGACGAGGTCCCTGAAACAGATTAATACAACAGGACAAGATCCCAGAAACAGATTTATTCAAGAGGATGAGGTCCCAGAAACAGGTTAATACAACAGGACGAGGTCCTTGAAATAGATTAATACAACAGGACGAGGTCGCTTAAACCAATTAATAGAACAGGACGAGGTCCCTAAAACAGATTAATACAAGAGGATGATGTTTCTGAAACAGATTAATACAACAGGACGAGGTCCCTGAAACAGATTAATGCAGCAGGATGATGTCAGTGAAACAGATTAATATAACAGGACGAGGTCCCTGAAACTGATTAATACAACAGGACGAGGTCCCTGAAACAGATTAATACAAAAGGACGAGGTCCCTGAAACAGATTAATACAACAGGACGAGGTCCCTAAAAGAGATTAATACACCAGGACGAGGTCCCTAAAAGAGATTCATACAAAAGGACGAAGTCCCTGAAACAGATTAATACAAGAGGACGAGGTCCCTGATACAGATTAATACAACAGGACGAGGTCCCAGAAACAGATTAATACAAGAGGACGAGGTCCGTGTAACAGATTAATATAACAGGACGAGGTCCCTGAAACAGGTTAATACAACATGACGAGGTCACTGAAACAGATTAATACAAGGGGACGAGGTCCCTGAAACAGATTAATACAACAGGACGAGGTCCATGAAACAGATTAATAGAACAGGACGATGTCCCTGAAACAGATTAATGCAAGAGGACGAGGTCCCTGAAACCAATTAATAGAAGAGGACGATGTCCCTGAAACAGATTAATACAAAAGGACGAGGTCCCTAAAACAGATTAATAGAACAGATCGAAGTCCCTGAAACAGATTAATTCAAGAGGATGAGGTCCCAGAAACATGTTAATACAACAGGAGGAGGTCCTTGAAATACATTAATACAACAGGACGAGGTCGCTTAAACCAATTAATAGAACAGGACGAGGTCCCTAAAACAGATTAATACAAGAGGATGATGTTTCTGAAACAGATTAATACAACAGGACGACGTCCCTGAAACAGATTAAAACAACAGGATGAGGTCCCTGAAACAGATTAATGCAGCAGGATGATGTCAGTGAAACTGATTAGTACAACAGGACGAGGTCCCTGAAACTGATTAATACAACAGGACGAGGTCCCTGAAACAGATTAATACAAAAGGACGAGGTCCCTGAAACAGATTAATAGAACAGGATGACGTCCCTGAAACAGATTAATACAAGAGGACGAGGTCCCTGAAACAGATTAATGCAACAGGATGAGGTCCCTGAAACAGATTAATACAACAGGACGAGGTCCCTGAAACTGATTAATAGAAGAGGACGAGGTCCGTGAAACAGATAAATACAACAGGACGAGATCCCTGAAACAGATTAATAGAGCAGGATGAGGACCTGTAACAGATTAATACAACAGGACAAGGTCCCTGTAACAAATTAATAGAACAGGACGAGGTCCCTGAAAGAAATTAATACAACAGGATGAGGTCACTGTAACAGATTAATACAGCAGGACGATGTCCCTGTTACAGATTAATACAACAGGACGAGGTCGCTTAAACCAATTAATAGAACAGGACGACGTCAATAAAACAGATTAATACACCAAGACAAGGACCCTGCAACAAATTAATATAAGAGGACGAGGTCCAAGAAACAGATTAATGCAACAGGACGAGGTCCCTGAAACAGATTAATACAACAGGACGAGGTCCCTGAAACAGATTAATGGAACAGGATGAGGTCCCTGAAACATATTAATACAAGAGGACGAGATCCCTGAAACAGATAAATACAACTGGACGAGGTCCCTGAAACAGATTAATACAACAGGACGAGGTCCCTGAAACAGATTAATGCAAAAGGACGAGGTCCCTGAAACAGATTAATACAACAGGACGAGGTCCCTGAAACAGATTAATACAACAGGACGAGGTCCCTGAAACAGATTAATACAACAGGATGACGTCCCTGAAACAGATTAATATAACAGGACGAGGTTCCTGAAACAGATTAATACAAAAGGACGAGGTCCCTAAAACAGATTAATATAACAGGACGAGGTCCCTGAAACAGATTAATACACCAGGACGAGGTCCCTAAAAGAGATTAATACAAAAGGACGAAGTCCCTGAAACAGATTAATACAACAGGACGAGGTCCCAGAAACAGATTAATACAAGAGGACGAGGTCCGTGTAACAGATTAATATAACAGGACGAGGTCCCTGAAACAGGTTAATACAACATGACGAGGTCACTGAAACAGATTAATACAAGGGGACGAGGTCCCTGAAACAGATTAATACAACAGGACGAGGTCCATGAAACAGATTAATAGAACAGGACGATGTCCCTGAAACAGATTAATGCAATAGGACGAGGTCCCTGAAACAAATTAATAGAAGAGGACGATGTCCCTGAAACAGATTAATACAAAAGGACGAGGTCCCAGAAACAGGTTAATACAACAGGACGAGGTCGCTTAAATCAATAAATAGAACAGGACGAGGTCCCTAGAAAAGATTAATACAAGAGGACGATGTTTCTGAAACAGATTAATACAACAGGACGAAGTCCCTGAAACAGATTAATACAACAGGCGAGGTCCCTGAAACAGATTAATGCAGCAGGATGATGTCAGTGAAACAGATTAATACAACAGGACGAGGTCCCTGAAACTGATTAATACAACAGGACGAGGTCCCTGAAACAGGTTAATACAAGAGGACGAGGTCCGTGAAACAGATTAATACAACAGGACGAGGTCCATCAAACATATTAATACAACAGGAACAGTTCCCTGAAACAGATTAATGCAACAGGACGAGGTCCCTGAAATAGATTACTACTACAGGAAGATGTCCCTGTAAATGATTAATACAACAGGACGAGGTCCCTGTAACAGATTAATACAACAGGAGGAGGTCCCTGAAACAGATTAATATAACAGGACGAGGTCCCTGAAACTGATTAATTCAAGAGGACGAGTCCGTGAAACAGATAAATACAACAGGACGAGGTCCCTGAAACAGATTAATAGAGCAGGATGAGGACCTGTAACAGATTAATACAACAGGACAAGGTCCCTGTAACAGATTAATAGAACAGGACGAGGTCCCTGAAAGAGATTAATACAACAGGATGAGGTCCCTGTAACAGATTAATACAGCAGGACGATGTCCCTGTTACAGATTAATACAACAGGACGAGGTCGCTTAAACCAATTAATAGAACAGGACGAGGTCCCTAAAACAGATTAATACAAGAGGACGATGTTTCTGAAACAGATTCATACAACAGGACGACGTCCCTGAAACAGATTAATAGAACAGGACGAGGTCCCTGAAACAGATTAATGCAGCAGGATGATGTCAGTGAAACAGATTAATACAACAGGACGAGTTCCCTGAAAATGATTAATACAACTAGACGAGGTCCCTGAAACAGGTTAATACAAGAGGACGAGGTCCGTGAAACAGATTAATACAACAGGACGAGGTCCATCAAACAAATGAATAGAACAGGAACAGGTCCCTGAAACAGATTAATGCAACAGGACGAGGTCCCTGAAATAGATTACTACAACAGGACGATGTCCCTGTAACAGATTAATACAACAGGACGAGGTCCCTGTAACAGATTAATACAACAGGAGGAGTTCCCTGAAACAGATTAATATAACAGGACGAGGTCCCTGAAACTGATTAATAGAAGAGGACGAGGTCCGTGAAACAGATAAATACAACAGGACGAGGTCCCTGAAACAGAATAATAGAGCAGGATGAGGACCTGTAACAGATTAATACAACAGGACAAGGTCCCTGTAACAGATTAATAGAACAGGACGAGGTCCCTGAAAGAAATTAATACAACAGGATGAGGTCCCTGAAACAGATTAATACAACAGGACGAGGTCCATGAAACAGATTAATATAACAGGACGAGGTCCCTGAAACAGGTTAATACCAGAGGACGAGGTCCCTGAAACAGATTAATACAACAGGACGAGGTCCGAGAAACAGATTAATACAACAGGACGAGGTCCGTGTAACAGATTAATATAACAGGACGAGGTCCGTGTAACAGATTAATATAACAGGACGAGGTCCCTGAAACAGGTTAATACAACATGACGAGGTCACTGAAACAGATTAATACAAGGGGACGAGGTCCCTGAAACAGATTAATACAACAGGACGAGGTCCATGAAACAGATTAATAGAACAGGACGATGTCCCTGAAACAGATTAATGCAAGAGGACGAGGTCCCTGAAACCAATTAATAGAAGAGGACGATGTCCCTGAAACAGATTAATACAAAAGGACGAGGTCCCTAAAACAGATTAATAGAACAGATCGAAGTCCCTGAAACAGATTAATTCAAGAGGATGAGGTCCCAGAAACAGGTTAATACAACAGGACGAGGTCGCTTAAACCAATAAATAGAACAGGACGAGGTCCCTAGAAAAGATTAATACAAGAGGACGATGTTTCTGAAACAGATTAATACAACAGGACGACGTCCCTGAAACAGATTAATACAACAGGCGAGGTCCCTGAAACAGATTAATGCAGCAGGATGATGTCAGTGAAACAGATTAATACAACAGGACGAGGTCCCTGAAACTGATTAATACAACAGGACGAGGTCCCTGAAACAGGTTAATACAAGAGGACGAGGTCCGTGAAACAGATTAATACAACAGGACGAGGTCCCTGAAACAGATTAATGCAAGAGGACGAGGTCACTGTAACAGATTAATGCAACAGGACGAGGTCCCTGAAACAGATTAATACAACAGGACGAGGTCCCTGAAACATATTAATACAACAGGACGAGGTCCCTGAAAGAGATTAATACAAAAGGACGAGGTCCCTGAAACAGATTAATACAACAGGACGACGTCCCTGAAACAGATTAAAACAACAGGATGAGGTCCCTGAAACAGATTAATGCAGCAGGATGATGTCAGTGAAACAGATTAATACAACAGGACTAGGTCCCTGAAACTGATTAATACAACAGGACGAGGTCCCTGAAACAGATTAATACAAAAGGACGAGGTCCCTGAAACAGATTAATACAACAGGATGACGTCCCTGAAACAGATTAATACAAGAGGACGAGGTCCCTGAAACAGATTAATGCAACAGGATGAGATCCCTGAAACTGATTAATAGAAGAGGACGAGGTCCGTGAAACAGATAAATACAACAGGACGAGGTCCCTGAAACAGATTAATAGAGCAGGATGAGGACCTGTAACAGATTAATACAACAGGACAAGGTCCCTGTAACAAATTAATAGAACAGGACGAGGTCCCTGAAAGAAATTAATACAACAGGATGAGGTCACTGTAACAGATTAATACAGCAGGACGATGTCCCTGAAACAGATTAATACAACAGGACGACGTCCCTAAAACAGATTAATAGAACAGATCGAAGTCCCTGAAACAGATTAATACAACAGGACGAGGTCCCTGAAACTGATTAATAGAGCAGGATGAGGACCTGTAACAGATTAATACAACAGGACAAGGTCCCTGTAACAAATTAATAGAACAGGACGAGGTCCCTGAAAGAAATTAATACAACAGGATGAGGTCACTGTAACAGATTAATACAGCAGGACGATGTCCCTGAAACAGATTAATACAACAGGACGACGTCCCTAAAACAGATTAATAGAACAGATCGAAGTCCCTGAAACAGATTAATACAACAGGACAAGATCGCAGAAACAGATTAAGTCAAGAGGATGAGGTCCCAGAAACATGTTAATACAACAGGACGAGGTCCTTGAAATACATTAATACAACAGGACGAGGTCGCTTAAACCAATTAATAGAACAGGACGAGGTCCCTAAAACAGATTAATACAAGAGGATGATGTTTCTGAAACAGATTAATACAACAGGACGACGTCCCTGAAACAGATTAAAACAACAGGATGAGGTCCCTGAAACAGATTAATGCAGCAGGATGATGTCAGTGAAACAGATTAATACAACAGGACGAGGTCCCTGAAACTGATTAATACAACAGGACGAGGTCCCTGAAACAGGTTAATACAAGAGGACGAGGTCCGTGAAACAGATTAATACAACAGGACGAGGTCCATCAAACATATTAATACAACAGGAACAGTTCCCTGAAACAGATTAATGCAACAGGACGAGGTCCCTGAAATAGATTACTACAACAGGAAGATGTCCCTGTAAATGATTAATACAACAGGACGAGGTCCCTGTAACAGATTAATACAACAGGAGGAGGTCCCTGAAACAGATTAATATAACAGGACGAGGTCCCTGAAACTGATTAATTCAAGAGGACGAGTCCGTGAAACAGATAAATACAACAGGACGAGGTCCCTGAAACAGATTAATAGAGCAGGATGAGGACCTGTAACAGATTAATACAACAGGACAA
This sequence comes from Narcine bancroftii, assembly GCF_036971445.1. NCBI lineage: Eukaryota > Metazoa > Chordata > Chondrichthyes > Torpediniformes > Narcinidae > Narcine > Narcine bancroftii. The sequence continues at coordinate 7,775,490 of NC_091470.1, read as the reverse complement.
GGTCCCTGTAACAGATTAATAGAACAGGACGAGGTCCCTGAAAGAGATTAATACAACAGGATGAGGTCCCTGTAACAGATTAATACAGCAGGACGATGTCCCTGTTACAGATTAATACAACAGGACGAGGTCGCTTAAACCAATTAATAGAACAGGACGAGGTCCCTAAAACAGATTAATACAAGAGGACGATGTTTCTGAAACAGATTCATACAACAGGACGACGTCCCTGAAACAGATTAATAGAACAGGACGAGGTCCCTGAAACAGATTAATGCAGCAGGATGATGTCAGTGAAACAGATTAATACAACAGGACGAGTTCCCTGAAAATGATTAATACAACTAGACGAGGTCCCTGAAACAGGTTAATACAAGAGGACGAGGTCCGTGAAACAGATTAATACAACAGGACGAGGTCCATCAAACAAATGAATAGAACAGGAACAGGTCCCTGAAACAGATTAATGCAACAGGACGAGGTCCCTGAAATAGATTACTACAACAGGACGATGTCCCTGTAACAGATTAATACAACAGGACGAGGTCCCTGTAACAGATTAATACAACAGGAGGAGTTCCCTGAAACAGATTAATATAACAGGACGAGGTCCCTGAAACTGATTAATAGAAGAGGACGAGGTCCGTGAAACAGATAAATACAACAGGACGAGGTCCCTGAAACAGAATAATAGAGCAGGATGAGGACCTGTAACAGATTAATACAACAGGACAAGGTCCCTGTAACAGATTAATAGAACAGGACGAGGTCCCTGAAAGAAATTAATACAACAGGATGAGGTCCCTGAAACAGATTAATACAACAGGACGAGGTCCATGAAACAGATTAATATAACAGGACGAGGTCCCTGAAACAGGTTAATACCAGAGGACGAGGTCCCTGAAACAGATTAATACAACAGGACGAGGTCCGAGAAACAGATTAATACAACAGGACGAGGTCCGTGTAACAGATTAATATAACAGGACGAGGTCCGTGTAACAGATTAATATAACAGGACGAGGTCCCTGAAACAGGTTAATACAACATGACGAGGTCACTGAAACAGATTAATACAAGGGGACGAGGTCCCTGAAACAGATTAATACAACAGGACGAGGTCCATGAAACAGATTAATAGAACAGGACGATGTCCCTGAAACAGATTAATGCAAGAGGACGAGGTCCCTGAAACCAATTAATAGAAGAGGACGATGTCCCTGAAACAGATTAATACAAAAGGACGAGGTCCCTAAAACAGATTAATAGAACAGATCGAAGTCCCTGAAACAGATTAATTCAAGAGGATGAGGTCCCAGAAACAGGTTAATACAACAGGACGAGGTCGCTTAAACCAATAAATAGAACAGGACGAGGTCCCTAGAAAAGATTAATACAAGAGGACGATGTTTCTGAAACAGATTAATACAACAGGACGACGTCCCTGAAACAGATTAATACAACAGGCGAGGTCCCTGAAACAGATTAATGCAGCAGGATGATGTCAGTGAAACAGATTAATACAACAGGACGAGGTCCCTGAAACTGATTAATACAACAGGACGAGGTCCCTGAAACAGGTTAATACAAGAGGACGAGGTCCGTGAAACAGATTAATACAACAGGACGAGGTCCCTGAAACAGATTAATGCAAGAGGACGAGGTCACTGTAACAGATTAATGCAACAGGACGAGGTCCCTGAAACAGATTAATACAACAGGACGAGGTCCCTGAAACATATTAATACAACAGGACGAGGTCCCTGAAAGAGATTAATACAAAAGGACGAGGTCCCTGAAACAGATTAATACAACAGGACGACGTCCCTGAAACAGATTAAAACAACAGGATGAGGTCCCTGAAACAGATTAATGCAGCAGGATGATGTCAGTGAAACAGATTAATACAACAGGACTAGGTCCCTGAAACTGATTAATACAACAGGACGAGGTCCCTGAAACAGATTAATACAAAAGGACGAGGTCCCTGAAACAGATTAATACAACAGGATGACGTCCCTGAAACAGATTAATACAAGAGGACGAGGTCCCTGAAACAGATTAATGCAACAGGATGAGATCCCTGAAACTGATTAATAGAAGAGGACGAGGTCCGTGAAACAGATAAATACAACAGGACGAGGTCCCTGAAACAGATTAATAGAGCAGGATGAGGACCTGTAACAGATTAATACAACAGGACAAGGTCCCTGTAACAAATTAATAGAACAGGACGAGGTCCCTGAAAGAAATTAATACAACAGGATGAGGTCACTGTAACAGATTAATACAGCAGGACGATGTCCCTGAAACAGATTAATACAACAGGACGACGTCCCTAAAACAGATTAATAGAACAGATCGAAGTCCCTGAAACAGATTAATACAACAGGACGAGGTCCCTGAAACTGATTAATAGAGCAGGATGAGGACCTGTAACAGATTAATACAACAGGACAAGGTCCCTGTAACAAATTAATAGAACAGGACGAGGTCCCTGAAAGAAATTAATACAACAGGATGAGGTCACTGTAACAGATTAATACAGCAGGACGATGTCCCTGAAACAGATTAATACAACAGGACGACGTCCCTAAAACAGATTAATAGAACAGATCGAAGTCCCTGAAACAGATTAATACAACAGGACAAGATCGCAGAAACAGATTAAGTCAAGAGGATGAGGTCCCAGAAACATGTTAATACAACAGGACGAGGTCCTTGAAATACATTAATACAACAGGACGAGGTCGCTTAAACCAATTAATAGAACAGGACGAGGTCCCTAAAACAGATTAATACAAGAGGATGATGTTTCTGAAACAGATTAATACAACAGGACGACGTCCCTGAAACAGATTAAAACAACAGGATGAGGTCCCTGAAACAGATTAATGCAGCAGGATGATGTCAGTGAAACAGATTAATACAACAGGACGAGGTCCCTGAAACTGATTAATACAACAGGACGAGGTCCCTGAAACAGATTAATACAAAAGGACGAGGTCCCTGAAACAGATTAATACAACAGGATGAGGTCCCTGAAACAGATTAATGCAGCAGGATGATGTCAGTGAAACAGATTAATACAACAGGACGAGGTCCCTGAAACTGATTAATACAACAGGATGACGTCCCTGAAACAGATTAATACAAGAGGACGAGGTCCCTGAAACAGATTAATGCAACAGGATGAGGTCCCTGAAACAGATTAATACAACAGGACGAGGTCCCTGAAACTGATTAATAGAAGAGGACGAGGTCCGTGAAACAGATAAATACAACAGGACGAGGTCCCTGAAACAGATTAATAGAGCAGGATGAGGACCCTGAAACAGATTAATACAACAGGACAAGGTCCCTGTAACAAATTAATAGAACAGGACGAGGTCCCTGAAAGAAATTAATACAACAGGATGAGGTCACTGTAACAGATTAATACAGCAGGACGATGTCCCTGTTACAGATTAATACAACAGGACGAGGTCGCTTAAACCAATTAATAGAACAGGACGACGTCAATAAAACAGATTAATACACCAAGACGAGGACCCTGCAACAAATTAATATAAGAGGACGAGGTCCAAGAAACAGATTAATGCAACAGGACGAGGTCCCTGAAACAGATTAATACAACAGGACGAGGTCCCTGAAACAGATTAATGGAACAGGATGAGGTCCCTGAAACATATTAATACAAGAGGACGAGATCCCTGAAACAGATAAATACAACTGGACGAGGTCCCTGAAACAGATTAATACAACAGGACGAGGTCCCTGAAACAGATTAATGCAAAAGGACGAGGTCCCTGAAACAGATTAATACAACAGGACGAGGTCCCTGAAACAGATTAATACAACAGGACGAGGTCCCTGAAACAGATTAATACAACAGGATGACGTCCCTGAAACAGATTAATACAACAGGACGAGGTCACTGAAACAGATTAATGCAATAGGACGAGGTCCCTGAAACAGATTAATACAACAGGACGAGGTCCCTGAAACAGAATAATGCAACAGGACGAGGTTCCTGAAACAGATTAATACAAAAGGACGAGGTCCATAAAACAGATTAATATAACAGGACGAGGTCCCTGAAACAGATTAATACACCAGGACGAGGTCCCTAAAAGAGATTAATACAAAAGGACGAAGTCCCTGAAACAGATTAATACAAGAGGACGAGGTCCCTGATACAGATTAATACAACAGGACGAGGTCCCAGAAACAGATTAATACAAGAGGACGAGGTCCGTGTAACAGATTAATATAACAGGACGAGGTCCCTGAAACAGGTTAATACAACATGACGAGGTCACTGAAACAGATTAATACAAGGGGACGAGGTCCCTGAAACAGATTAATACAACAGGACGAGGTCCATGAAACAGATTAATTGAACAGGACGATGTCCCTGAAACAGATTAATGCAATAGGACGAGGTCCCTGAAACAAATTAATAGAAGAGGACGATGTCCCTGAAACAGATTAATACAAAAGGACGAGGTCCCTAAAACAGATTAATAGAACAGATCGAAGTCCCTGAAACAGATTAATTCAAGAGGATGACGTCCCAGAAACAGGTTAATACAACAGGACGATGTCCCTGTTACAGATTAATACAACAGGACGAGGTCCCTAAAACAGATTAATACAAGAGGACGATGTTTCTGAAACAGATTCATACAACAGGACGACGTCCCTGAAACAGATTAATAGAACAGGACGAGGTCCCTGAAACAGATTAATGCAGCAGGATGATGTCAGTGAAACAGATTAATACAACAGGACGAGTTCCCTGAAAATGATTAATACAACTAGACGAGGTCCCTGAAACAGGTTAATACAAGAGGACGAGGTCCGTGAAACAGATTAATACAACAGGACGAGGTCCATCAAACAAATGAATAGAACAGGAACAGGTCCCTGAAACAGATTAATGCAACAGGACGAGGTCCCTGAAATAGATTACTACAACAGGACGATGTCCCTGTAACAGATTAATACAACAGGACGAGGTCCCTGTAACAGATTAATACAACAGGAGGAGGTCCCTGAAACAGATTAATATAACAGGACGAGGTCCCTGAAACTGATTAATAGAAGAGGACGAGGTCCGTGAAACAGATAAATACAACAGGACGAGGTCCCTGAAACAGAATAATAGAGCAGGATGAGGACCTGTAACAGATTAATACAACAGGACAAGGTCCCTGTAACAGATTAATAGAACAGGACGAGGTCCCTGAAAGAAATTAATACAACAGGATGAGGTCCCTGAAACAGATTAATACAACAGGACGAGGTCCATGAAACAGATTAATATAACAGGACGAGGTCCCTGAAACAGGTTAATACCAGAGGACGAGGTCCCTGAAACAGATTAATACAACAGGACGAGGTCCGAGAAACAGATTAATACAACAGGACGAGGTCCGTGTAACAGATTAATATAACAGGACGAGGTCCGTGTAACAGATTAATATAACAGGACGAGGTCCCTGAAACAGGTTAATACAACATGACGAGGTCCCTGAAACAGATTAATACAACAGGACAAGATCCCAGAAACAGATTTATTCAAGAGGATGAGGTCCCAGAAACAGGTTAATACAACAGGACGAGGTCCTTGAAATAGATTAATACAACAGGACGAGGTCGCTTAAACCAATTAATAGAACAGGACGAGGTCCCTAAAACAGATTAATACAAGAGGATGATGTTTCTGAAACAGATTAATACAACAGGACGACGTTCCTGGAACAGATTAATACAACAGGACGAGGTCCCTGAAACAGATTAATGCAGCAGGATGATGTCAGTGAAACAGATTAATACAACAGGATGAGGTCCCTGAAACTGATTAATACAACAGGACGAGGTCCCTGAAACAGATTAATACAAAAGGACGAGGTCCCTGAAACAGATTAATACAACAGGACGAGGTCCCTCAAACATATTAATACAACAGGACCAGGTCCCTGAAACAGATTAATGCAACAGGACGAGGTTCCTGAAATAGATTACTACAACAGGACGATGTCCCTGTAACAGATTAATACAACAGGAGGAGGTCCCTGAAACAGATTAATATAACAGGACGAGGTCCCTGAAACTGATTAAAACAAGAGGACGAGGTCCCTGAAACAGTTTAATACAAGAGGACGAGGTCCGTGAAACAGATAAATACAACAGGACAAGGTCCCTGAAACAGATTAATACAACAGGACGAGGTCCCTGTAACAGATTAATACAACAGGATGATGTCCCTGAAACAGATTAATGCAACAGGACGAGGTCCCTGAAACAGATTAATAGAACAGGACGAGGTCCCTGAAACAGATTAATACAACAGGACGAGGTCCCTGTAACAGATTAATACAACAGGATGATGTCCCTGAAACAGGTTAATGCAACAGGACGAGCTCCCTGAAACGGATTAATACAAGAGGACGAGGTCCCTGTAACAGATTAATGCAACAGGAGGAGGTCCCTGAAACAGATTAATGCAACAGGACGAGGTCCCTGTAACAGATTATTGCAAGAGGACGAGGTCCCTGAAACAGATGAATACAAAAGGACGAGGTCCCTGTAACAGATTAATGCAACAGGACGAGGTCACTGAAACAGATTAATACAACAGGACGAGGTCCCTGAAACAGATTAATACAACAGGATGAGATCCCTGAAACAGATTAATACAACAGGACGAGGTCCCTGAAACAGATTAATGGAACAGGATGAGGTCCCTGAAACAGATTAATACAAGAGGACGAGATCCCTGAAATAGATTAATACAAGAGGATGATGTCCCTGAAACAGATTAATACAACAGGACGAGATCCCTGAAAAAGATTAATGGAACAGGATGAGGTCCCTGAAACAGATTAATACAAGAGGACGAGATCCCTGAAACAGATAAATACAACAGGACGAGGTCCCTGAAACAGATTAATACAACAGGACGAGGTCCCTGAAACAGATTAATACAAAAGGACGAGGTCCCTGAAACAGATTAATACAATAGGATGACGTCCCTGAAACAGATTAATACAAGAGGACGAGGTCCCTGAAACAGATTAATGCAACAGGATGAGGTCCCTGAAACAGATTAATACAAGAGGACGAAGTCCCTGAAACAGATTAATACAACAGGACGAGGTCCCTGAAACAGATTAATACAACAGGACGAGGTCCATGAAACAGATTAATATAACAGGACGAGGTCCCTGAAACAGGTTAATACAAGAGGACGAGGTCCCTGAAACAGATTAATACAACAGGACGAGGTCCCTGAAACAGATTAATGCAACAGGATGAGGTCCCTGAAACAGATTAATACAAGAGGACGAAGTCCCTGAAACAGATTAATACAACAGGACGAGGTCCCTGAAACAGATTAATACAACAGGACGAGGTCCCTGGAACAGATTAATACACCAGGACGAGGTCCTTTAAACAGATTAATACAAAAGGACGAGGTCCCTAAAGCAGATTAATATAACAGGACGAGGTCCCTGAAACAGATTAATACACCAGGACGAGGTCCCTAAAAGAGATTAATACAAAAGGACGAAGTCCCTGAAACAGGTTAATACAACAGGACGAGGTCCTTGAAATAGATTAATACAACAGGACGATGTTTCTGAAACAGATTAATACAACAGGACGACGTCCCTGAAACACATTAATACAAGAGGACGATGTTTCTGAAACAGATTAATAAAAATGGACGACGTCCCTGAAACAGATTAATACAACAGGACGAGGTCCCTGAAACAGATTAATGCAGCAGGATGATGTCAGTGAAACAGATTAATACAAGAGGACGAGGTCCGTGAAACAGATAAATACAACAGGACGAGGTCACTGAAACAGATTAATACAAAAGGACGAGGTCCCTGAAACAGATTAATGCAACAGGATGAGGACCCTGTAACAGATTAATACAGCGAGACGATGTCCCTGTAACAGATTAATACAACAGGACGAGGTCCCTGAAACAGATCAATACAACAGGACGAGGTCCCTGTAAAAGATTAATACAACAGGACAAGGTCCCTGAAAGAGATTAATACAACAGGATGAGGTCCCTGAAACATATTAATACAACAGGACGAGGTCCCTGAAAGAGATTAATACAAAAGGACGAGGTCCCTGAAACAGATTAATACAACAGGACGAGGTCCCTGAAACAGATTAATACAACAGGACGAGGTCCCTGAAACTGATTAATACAACAGGATGAGGTCCCTGAAACATATTAATACAACAGGACGAGGTCCCTGAAAGAGATTAATACAAAAGGACGAGGTCCCTGAAACAGATTAATACAACAGGACGAGGTCCCTGAAACAGATTAATACAACAGGACGAGGTCCCTGAAACTGATTAATACAAGAGGACGAGGTCCCTGAAACAGATTAATACAAGAGGACGAGGTCCGTGAAACAGATAAATACAACAGGACGAGGTCCCTGAAACAGATTAATAGAGCAGGATGAGGACCTGTAACAAATTAATACAAAAGGACAAGGTCCCTGTAACAGATTAATAGAACAGGACAAGGTCCCTGAAAGAGATTAATACAACAGGACGATGTCCCTGAAACAGATTAATACAACAGGACGACGTCCCTGAAACAGATTAAAACAACAGGATGAGGTCCCTGAAACAGATTAATGCAGCAGGATGATGTCCCTGTTACAGATTAATACAACAGGACGATGTCGCTGAAACAGATTAATACAACAGGACGAGGTCCCTGTAACAGATTAATACAACAGTATGATGTCCCTGAAACAGATTAATGCAAATGGACGAGGTCCCTGAAACAGATTAATACAACAGGATGAGGTCCCTGAAACAGATTAATACAAGAGGACGATGTCCCTGAAACAGATTAATACAAAAGGACAAGGTCCCTAAAACAGATTAATAGAACAGATCGAAGTCCCTGAAACAGATTAATTCAAGAGGATGAGGTCCCAGAAACAGGTTAATACAACAGGACGAGGTCGCTTAAACCAATAAATAGAACAGGACGAGGTCCCTAGAAAAGATTAATACAAGAGGACGATGTTTCTGAAACAGATTAATACAACAGGCGAGGTCCCTGAAACAGATTAATGCAGCAGGATGATGTCAGTGAAACAGATTAATACAACAGGACGAGGTCCCTGAAACTGATTAATACAACAGGACGAGGTCCCTGAAACAGGTTAATACAAGAGGACGAGGTCCGTGAAACAGATTAATACAACAGGACGAGGTCCATCAAACATATTAATACAACAGGAACAGTTCCCTGAAACAGATTAATGCAACAGGACGAGGTCCCTGAAATAGATTACTACTACAGGACGATGTCCCTGTAAATGATTAATACAACAGGACGAGGTCCCTGTAACAGATTAATACAACAGGAGGAGGTCCCTGAAACAGATTAATATAACAGGACGAGGTCCCTGAAACTGATTAATTCAAGAGGACGAGTCCGTGAAACAGATAAATACAACAGGACGAGGTCCCTGAAACAGATTAATAGAGCAGGATGAGGACCTGTAACAGATTAATACAACAGGACAAGGTCCCTGTAACAGATTAATAGAACAGGACGAGGTCCCTGAAAGAGATTAATACAACAGGATGAGGTCCCTGTAACAGATTAATACAGCAGGACGATGTCCCTGTTACAGATTAATACAACAGGACGAGGTCGCTTAAACCAATTAATAGAACAGGACGAGGTCCCTAAAACAGATTAATACAAGAGGACGATGTTTCTGAAACAGATTCATACAACAGGACGACGTCCCTGAAACAGATTAATAGAACAGGACGAGGTCCCTGAAACAGATTAATGCAGCAGGATGATGTCAGTGAAACAGATTAATACAACAGGACGAGGTCCCTGAAACTGATTAATACAACAGGACGAGGTCCCTGAAACAGATTAATACAAAAGGACGAGGTCCCTGAAACAGATTAATACAACAGGATGAGGTCCCTGAAACAGATTAATGCAGCAGGATGATGTCAGTGAAACAGATTAATACAACAGGACGAGGTCCCTGAAACTGATTAATACAACAGGATGACGTCCCTGAAACAGATTAATACAAGAGGACGAGGTCCCTGAAACAGATTAATGCAACAGGATGAGGTCCCTGAAACAGATTAATACAACAGGACGAGGTCCCTGAAACTGATTAATAGAAGAGGACGAGGTCCGTGAAACAGATAAATACAACAGGACGAGGTCCCTGAAACAGATTAATAGAGCAGGATGAGGACCTGTAACAGATTAATACAACAGGACAAGGTCCCTGTAACAAATTAATAGAACAGGACGAGGTCCCTGAAAGAAATTAATACAACAGGATGAGGTCACTGTAACAGATTAATACAGCAGGACGATGTCCCTGTTACAGATTAATACAACAGGACGAGGTCGCTTAAACCAATTAATAGAACAGGACGACGTCAATAAAACAGATTAATACACCAAGACGAGGACCCTGCAACAAATTAATATAAGAGGACGAGGTCCAAGAAACAGATTAATGCAACAGGACGAGGTCCCTGAAACAGATTAATACAACAGGACAAGGTCCCTGAAACAGATTAATGGAACAGGATGAGGTCCCTGAAACATATTAATACAAGAGGACGAGATCCCTGAAACAGATAAATACAACTGGACGAGGTCCCTGAAACAGATTAATACAACAGGACGAGGTCCCTGAAACAGATTAATGCAAAAGGACGAGGTCCCTGAAACAGATTAATACAACAGGACGAGGTCCCTGAAACAGATTAATACAACAGGACGAGGTCCCTGAAACAGATTAATACAACAGGATGACGTCCCTGAAACAGATTAATACAACAGGACGAGGTCACTGAAACAGATTAATGCAATAGGACGAGGTCCCTGAAACAGATTAATACAACAGGACGAGGTCCCTGAAACAGAATAATGCAACAGGACGAGGTTCCTGAAACAGATTAATACAAAAGGACGAGGTCCCTAAAACAGATTAATATAACAGGACGAGGTCCCTGAAACAGATTAATACACCAGGACGAGGTCCCTAAAAGAGATTAATACAAAAGGACGAAGTCCCTGAAACAGATTAATACAACAGGACGAGGTCCCAGAAACAGATTAATACAAGAGGACGAGGTCCGTGTAACAGATTAATATAACAGGACGAGGTCCCTGAAACAGGTTAATACAACATGACGAGGTCACTGAAACAGATTAATACAAGGGGACGAGGTCCCTGAAACAGATTAATACAACAGGACGAGGTCCATGAAACAGATTAATAGAACAGGACGATGTCCCTGAAACAGATTAATGCAATAGGACGAGGTCCCTGAAACAAATTAATAGAAGAGGACGATGTCCCTGAAACAGATTAATACAAAAGGACGAGGTCCCAGAAACAGGTTAATACAACAGGACGAGGTCGCTTAAATCAATAAATAGAACAGGACGAGGTCCCTAGAAAAGATTAATACAAGAGGACGATGTTTCTGAAACAGATTAATACAACAGGACGACGTCCCTGAAACAGATTAATACAACAGGCGAGGTCCCTGAAACAGATTAATGCAGCAGGATGATGTCAGTGAAACAGATTAATACAACAGGACGAGGTCCCTGAAACTGATTAATACAACAGGACGAGGTCCCTGAAACAGGTTAATACAAGAGGACGAGGTCCGTGAAACAGATTAATACAACAGGACGAGGTCCATCAAACATATTAATACAACAGGAACAGTTCCCTGAAACAGATTAATGCAACAGGACGAGGTCCCTGAAATAGATTACTACTACAGGACGATGTCCCTGTAAATGATTAATACAACAGGACGAGGTCCCTGTAACAGATTAATACAACAGGAGGAGGTCCCTGAAACAGATTAATATAACAGGACGAGGTCCCTGAAACTGATTAATTCAGGAGGACGAGTCCGTGAAACAGATAAATACAACAGGACGAGGTCCCTGAAACAGATTAATAGAGCAGGATGAGGACCTGTAACAGATTAATACAACAGGACAAGGTTCCTGTAACAGATTAATAGAACAGGACGAGGTCCCTGAAAGAGATTAATACAACAGGATGAGGTCCCTGTAACAGATTAATACAGCAGGACGATGTCCCTGTTACAGATTAATACAACAGGACGAGGTCGCTTAAACCAATTAATAGAACAGGACGAGGTCCCTAAAACAGATTAATACAAGAGGACGATGTTTCTGAAACAGATTCATACAACAGGACGACGTCCCTGAAACAGATTAATAGAACAGGACGAGGTCCCTGAAACAGATTAATGCAGCAGGATGATGTCAGTGAAACAGATTAATACAACAGGACGAGTTCCCTGAAAATGATTAATACAACTAGACGAGGTCCCTGAAACAGGTTAATACAAGAGGACGAGGTCCGTGAAACAGATTAATACAACAGGACGAGGTCCATCAAACAAATGAATAGAACAGGAACAGGTCCCTGAAACAGATTAATGCAACAGGACGAGGTCCCTGAAATAGATTACTACAACAGGACGATGTCCCTGTAACAGATTAATACAACAGGACGAGGTCCCTGTAACAGATTAATACAACAGGAGGAGGTCCCTGAAACAGATTAATATAACAGGACGAGGTCCCTGAAACTGATTAATAGAAGAGGACGAGGTCCGTGAAACAGATAAATACAACAGGACGAGGTCCCTGAAACAGAATAATAGAGCAGGATGAGGACCTGTAACAGATTAATACAACAGGACAAGGTCCCTGTAACAGATTAATAGAACAGGACGAGGTCCCTGAAAGAAATTAATACAACAGGATGAGGTCCCTGAAACAGATTAATACAACAGGACGAGGTCCATGAAACAGATTAATATAACAGGACGAGGTCCCTGAAACAGGTTAATACCAGAGGACGAGGTCCCTGAAACAGATTAATACAACAGGACGAGGTCCGAGAAACAGATTAATACAACAGGACGAGGTCCGTGTAACAGATTAATATAACAGGACGAGGTCCGTGTAACAGATTAATATAACAGGACGAGGTCCCTGAAACAGGTTAATACAACATGACGAGGTCACTGAAACAGATTAATACAAGGGGACGAGGTCCCTGAAACAGATTAATACAACAGGACGAGGTCCATGAAACAGATTAATAGAACAGGACGATGTCCCTGAAACAGATTAATGCCAGAGGACGAGGTCCCTGAAACCAATTAATAGAAGAGGACGATGTCCCTGAAACAGATTAATACAAAAGGACGAGGTCCCTAAAACAGATTAATAGAACAGATCGAAGTCCCTGAAACAGATTAATTCAAGAGGATGAGGTCCCAGTAACAGGTTAATACAACAGGACGAGGTCGCTTAAACCAATAAATAGAACAGGACGAGGTCCCTAGAAAAGATTAATACAAGAGGACGATGTTTCTGAAACAGATTAATACAACAGGACGACGTCCCTGAAACAGATTAATACAACAGGCGAGGTCCCTGAAACAGATTAATGCAGCAGGATGATGTCAGTGAAACAGATTAATACAACAGGACGAGGTCCCTGAAACTGATTAATACAACAGGACGAGGTCCCTGAAACAGGTTAATACAAGAGGACGAGGTCCGTGAAACAGATTAATACAACAGGACGAGGTCCCTGAAACAGATTAATGCAAGAGGACGAGGTCACTGTAACAGATTAATGCAACAGGACGAGGTCCCTGAAACAGATTAATACAACAGGACGAGGTCCCTGAAACATATTAATACAACAGGACGAGGTCCCTGAAAGAGATTAATACAAAAGGACGAGGTCCCTGAAACAGATTAATACAACAGGACGACGTCCCTGAAACAGATTAAAACAACAGGATGAGGTCCCTGAAACAGATTAATGCAGCAGGATGATGTCAGTGAAACAGATTAATACAACAGGACGAGGTCCCTGAAACTGATTAATACAACAGGACGAGGTCCCTGAAACAGATTAATACAAAAGGACGAGGTCCCTGAAACAGATTAATACACCAGGACGAGGTCCCTAAAAGAGATTAATACAAAAGGACGAAGTCCCTGAAACAGATTAATACAAGAGGACGAGGTCCCTAAAACAGATTAATAGAACAGGACAAGATACCAGAAACAGATTAATTCAAGAGGATGAGGTCCCAGAAACAGGTTAATACAACAGGACGAGGTCCTTGAAATAGATTAATACAACAGGACGATGTTTCTGAAACAGATTAATAAAACAGGACGACGTCCCTGAAACAGATTAATACAACAGGACGAGGTCCCTGAAACAGATTAATGCAGCAGGATGATGTCAGTGAAACAGATTAATACAACAGGACGAGGTCCCTGAAACACATTAATACAAGAGGACGATGTTTCTGAAACAGATTAATAAAAATGGACGACGTCCCTGAAACAGATTAATACAACAGGACGAGGTCCCTGAAACAGATTAATGCAGCAGGATGATGTCAGTGAAACAGATTAATACAAGAGGACGAGGTCCGTGAAACAGATAAATACAACAGGACGAGGTCACTGAAACAGATTAATACAAAAGGACGAGGTCCCTGAAACAGATTAATGCAACAGGATGAGGTCCCTGTAACAGATTAATACAGCGAGACGATGTCCCTGTAACAGATTAATACAACAGGACGAGGTCCCTGAAACAGATCAATACAACAGGACGAGGTCCCTGTAAAAGATTAATACAACAGGACAAGGTCCCTGAAAGAGATTAATACAACAGGATGAGGTCCCTGAAACATATTAATACAACAGGACGAGGTCCCTGAAAGAGATTAATACAAAAGGACGAGGTCCCTGAAACAGATTAATACAACAGGACGAGGTCCCTGAAACAGATTAATACAACAGGACGAGGTCCCTGAAACTGATTAATACAACAGGATGAGGTCCCTGAAACATATTAATACAACAGGACGAGGTCCCTGAAAGAGATTAATACAAAAGGACGAGGTCCCTGAAACAGATTAATACAACAGGACGAGGTCCCTGAAACAGATTAATACAACAGGACGAGGTCCCTGAAACTGATTAATACAAGAGGACGAGGTCCCTGAAACAGATTAATACAAGAGGACGAGGTCCGTGAAACAGATAAATACAACAGGACGAGGTCCCTGAAACAGATTAATAGAGCAGGATGAGGACCTGTAACAAATTAATACAAAAGGACAAGGTCCCTGTAACAGATTAATAGAACAGGACAAGGTCCCTGAAAGAGATTAATACAACAGGATAAGGTCCCTGTAACAGATTAATACAGCAGGACGATGTCCCTGTTACAGATTAATACAACAGGACGATGTCCCTGAAACAGATTAATACAACAGGACGAGGTCCCTGTAACAGATTAATACAACAGTATGATGTCCCTGAAACAGATTAATGCAAATGGACGAGGTCCCTGAAACAGATTAATACAACAGGATGAGGTCCCTGAAACAGATTAATACAAGAGGACGATGTCCCTGAAACAGATTAATTCAAAAGGACGAGGTCCCTAAAACAGATTAATAGAACAGATCGAAGTCCCTGAAACAGATTAATTCAAGAGGATGAGGTCCCAGAAACAGGTTAATACAACAGGACGAGGTCGCTTAAACCAATAAATAGAACAGGACGAGGTCCCTAGAAAAGATTAATACAAGAGGACGATGTTTCTGAAACAGATTAATACAACAGGACGACGTCCCTGAAACAGATTAATACAACAGGCGAGGTCCCTGAAACAGATTAATGCAGCAGGATGATGTCAGTGAAAAAGATTAATACAACAGGACGAGGTCCCTGAAACTGATTAATACAACAGGACGAGGTCCCTGAAACAGGTTAATACAAGAGGACGAGGTCCGTGAAACAGATTAATACAACAGGACGAGGTCCATCAAACATATTAATACAACAGGAACAGTTCCCTGAAACAGATTAATGCAACAGGACGAGGTCCCTGAAATAGATTACTACTACAGGACGATGTCCCTGTAAATGATTAATACAACAGGACGAGGTCCCTGTAACAGATTAATACAACAGGAGGAGGTCCCTGAAACAGATTAATATAACAGGACGAGGTCCCTGAAACTGATTAATTCAAGAGGACGAGTCCGTGAAACAGATAAATACAACAGGACGAGGTCCCTGAAACAGATTAATAGAGCAGGATGAGGACCTGTAACAGATTAATACAACAGGACAAGGTCCCTGTAACAGATTAATAGAACAGGACGAGGTCCCTGAAAGAGATTAATACAACAGGATGAGGTCCCTGTAACAGATTAATACAGCAGGACGATGTCCCTGTTACAGATTAATACAACAGGACGAGGTCGCTTAAACCAATTAATAGAACAGGACGAGGTCCCTAAAACAGATTAATACAAGAGGACGATGTTTCTGAAACAGATTCATACAACAGGAAGACGTCCCTGAAACAGATTAATAGAACAGGACGAGGTCCCTGAAACAGATTAATGCAGCAGGATGATGTCAGTGAAACAGATTAATACAACAGGACGAGTTCCCTGAAAATGATTAATACAACTAGACGAGGTCCCTGAAACAGGTTAATGCAACAGGACGAGGTCCCTGAAACAGATTAATACAACAGGACGAGATCCCTGAAACAGATTAATAGAACAGGACGAGGTACCTGAAACAGATCAATGCAACAGGAGGAGGTCCCTGAAACAGATTAATGCAACAGGACAAGGTCCCTGTAACAGATTATTGCAAGAGGACGAGGTCCCTGAAACAGATTAATACAACAGGACGAGGTACCTGAAACAGATTAATGCAACAGGAGGAGGTCCCTGAAACAGATTAATGCAACATGACGAGGTCCCTGTAACAGATTAATGCAACAGGACGAGGTCACTGAAACAGATTAATACAACAGGACGAGGTCCCTGAAACAGATTAATACAACAGGATGAGATCCCTGAAACAGATTAATACAACAGGACGAGGTCCCTGAAACAGATTAATGGAACAGGATGAGGTCCCTGAAACAGATTAATACAAGAGGACGAGATCCCTGAAACAGATTAATACAACAGGACGAGGTCCCTGAAACAGATTAATACAACAGGACGAGGTCACTGAAACAGATTAATACAAGAGGACGAGGTCCCTGAAACAGATTAATGCAACAGGAAGAGGTCCCTGAAACAGATTAATACAACAGGACGAGATCCCTGAAAAAGATTAATGGAACAGGATGAGGTCCCTGAAACAGATTAATACAAGAGGACGAGATCCCTGAAACAGATAAATGCAACAGGACGAGGTCCCTGAAACAGATTAATACAACAGGACGAGGTCCCTGAAACAGATTAATACAAAAGGACGAGGTCCCTGAAACAGATTAATACAACAGGATGACGTCCCTGAAACAGATTAATACAAGAGGACGAGGTCCCTGAAACAGATTAATGCAACAGGATGAGGTCCCTGAAACAGATTAATACAAGAGGACGAAGTCCCTGAAACAGATTAATACAACAGGACGAGGTCCCTGAAACAGATTAATACAACAGGACGAGGTCCATGAAACAGATTAATATAACAGGACGAGGTCCCTGAAACAGGTTAATACAAGAGGACGAAGTCCCTGAAACAGATTAATACAACAGGACGAGGTCCCTGAAACAGATTAATACAACAGGACGAGGTCCCTGGAACAGATTAATACACCAGGACGAGGTCCTTTAAACAGATTAATACAAAAGGACGAGGTCCCTAAAGCAGATTAATATAACAGGACGAGGTCCCTGAAACAGATTAATACACCAGGACGAGGTCCCTAAAAGAGATTAATACAAAAGGACGAAGTCCCTGAAACAGATTAATACAAGAGGACGAGGTCCCTAAAACAGATTAATAGAACAGGACAAGATACCAGAAACAGATTAATTCAAGAGGATGAGGTCCCAGAAACAGGTTAATACAACAGGACGAGGTCCTTGAAATAGATTAATACAACAGGACGATGTTTCTGAAACAGATTAATAAAACAGGACGACGTCCCTGAAACAGATTAATACAACAGGACGAGGTCCCTGAAACAGATTAATGCAGCAGGATGATGTCAGTGAAACAGATTAATACAACAGGACGAGGTCCCTGAAACTGATTAATACAACAGGACGAGGTCCCTGAAGCAGGTTAATACAAGAGGACGAGGTCCGTGAAACAGATAAATACAACAGGACGAGGTCACTGAAACAGATTAATACAAAAGGACGAGGTCCCTGAAACAGATTAATGCAACAGGATGAGGTCCCTGTAACAGATTAATACAGCAAGACGATGTCCCTGTAACAGATTGATACAACAGGACGAGGTCCCTGAAACAGATCAATACAACAGGACGAGGTCCCTGTAAAAGATTAATACAACAGGACAAGGTCCCTTTAACAGATTAATAGAACAGGACTAGGTCCCTGAAAGAGATTAATACAACAGGATGAGGTCCCTGAAACATATTAATAGAACAGGACGAGGTCCCTGAAAGAGATTAATACAAAAGGACGAGGTCCCTGAAACAGATTTATACAACAGGACGAGGTCCCTGAAACAGATTAATACAACAGGACGAGGTCCCTGAAACTGATTAATACAAGAGGACGAGGTCCCTGAAACAGATTAATACAAGAGGACGAGGTCCGTGAAACAGATAAATACAACAGGACGAGGTCCCTGAAACAGATTAATACAAGAGGACGAGGTCCGTGAAACAGATAAATACAACAGGACGAGGTCCCTGAAACAGATTAATAGAGCAGGATGAGGACCTGTAACAGATTAATAGAACAGGACAAGGTCCCTGAAAGAGATTAATACAACAGGATAAGGTCCCTGTAACAGATTAATACAGCAGGACGATGTCCCTGTTACAGATTAATACAAGGGGACGAGGTCCCTGAAACAGATTAATATAACAGGACGAGGTCCCTGAAACAGATTAATGCAATAGGACGAGGTCCCTGAAACAGATTAATATAACAGGACGAGGTCCCTGAAACAGAATAATGCAACAGGACGAGGTTCCTGAAACAGATTAATACAAAAGGACGAGGTCCCTAAAACAGATTAATATAACAGGACGAGGTCCCTGAAACAGATTAATACAAAAGGACGAAGTCCCTGAAACAGATTAATACAAGAGGACGAGGTCCCTGATACAGATTAATACAACAGGACGAGGTCCCAGAAACAGATTAATGCAAGAGGACGAGGTCCGTGTAACAGATTAATATAACAGGACGAGGTCCCTGAAACAGGTTAATACAACATGACGAGGTCACTGAAACAGATTAATACAAGGGGACGAGGTCCCTGAAACAGATTAATACAACAGGACGAGGTCCCTGAAACAAATTAATAGAAGAGGACGATGTCCCTGAAACAGATTAATACAAAAGGACGAGGTCCCTAAAACAGATTAATAGAACAGATCGAAGTCCCTGAAACAGATTAATTCAAGAGGATGAGGTCCCAGAAACAGGTTAATACAACAGGACGAGGTCGCTTAAACCAATAAATAGAACAGGACGAGGTCCCTAGAAAAGATTAATACAAGAGGACGATGTTTCTGAAACAGATTAATACAACAGGACGACGTCCCTGAAACAGATTAATACAACAGGCGAGGTCCCTGAAACAGATTAATGCAGCAGAATGATGTCAGTGAAACAGATTAATACAACAGGACGAGGTCCCTGAAACTGATTAATACAACAGGACGAGGTCCCTGAAACAGGTTAATACAAGAGGACGAGGTCCGTGAAACAGATTAATGCAACAGGACGAGGTCCCTGAAATAGATTACTACTACAGGACGATGTCCCTGTAAATGATAAATACAACAGGACGAAGTCCCTGAAACAGATTTATATAACAGGACGAGGTCCCTGAAACTGATTAATTCAAGAGGACGAGGTCCGTGAAACAGATAAATACAACAGGACGAGGTCCCTGAAACAGATTAATAGAGCAGGATGAGGACCTGTAACAGATTAATACAGCAGGACGATGTCCCTGTTACAGATTAATACAACAGGACGAGGTCGCTTAAACCAATTAATAGAACAGGACGAGGTCCCTAAAACAGATTAATACAAGAGGACGATGTTTCTGAAACAGATTCATACAACAGGACGACGTCCCTGAAACAGATTAATAGAACAGGACGAGGTCCCTGAAACAGATTAATGCAGCAGGATGATGTCAGTGAAACAGATTAATACAACAGGACGAGTTCCCTGAAAATGATTAATACAACTAGACGAGGTCCCTGAAACAGGTTAATACAAGAGGACGAGGTCCGTGAAACAGATTAATACAACAGGACGAGGTCCATCAAACAAATGAATAGAACAGGAACAGGTCCCTGAAACAGATTAATGCAACAGGACGAGGTCCCTGAAATAGATTACTACAACAGGACGATGTCCCTGTAACAGATTAATACAACAGGACGAGGTCCCTGTAACAGATTAATACAACAGGAGGAGGTCCCTGAAACAGATTAATATAACAGGACGAGGTCCCTGAAACTGATTAATAGAAGAGGACGAGGTCCGTGAAACAGATAAATACAACAGGACGAGGTCCCTGAAACAGAATAATAGAGCAGGATGAGGACCTGTAACAGATTAATACAACAGGACAAGGTCCCTGTAACAGATTAATAGAACAGGACGAGGTCCCTGAAAGAAATTAATACAACAGGATGAGGTCACTGTAACAGATTAATACAGCAGGACGTGTCCCTGTTAAAGATTAATACAACAGGACGAGGTCGCTTAAACCAATTAATAGAACAGGACGACGTCCATAAAACAGATTAATACACCAAGACGAGGACCCTGCAACAAATTAATATAAGAGGACGAGTTCCAAGAAACAGATTAATGCAACAGGACGAGGTCCCTGAAACAAATTAATACAAGAGGACGATGTTTCTGAAAAAGATTAATAAAACAGGACGACGTCCCTGAAACAGATTAATACAACAGGACGAGGTCCCTGAAACAGATTAATACAACAGGCGAGGTCCCTGAAACAGATTAATGCAGCAGGATGATGTCAGTGAAACAGATTAATACAACAGGACGAGGTCCCTGAAACTGATTAATACAACAGGACGAGGTCCCTGAAACAGGTTAATACAAGAGGACGAGGTCCGTGAAACAGATTAATACAACAGGACGAGGTCCCTCAAACATATTAATACAACAGGACCAGGTCCCTGAAACAGATTAATGCAACAGGACGAGGTTCCTGAAATAGATTACTACAACAGGACGATGTCCCTGTAACAGATTAATACAACAGGACGAGGTCCCTGAAACAGATTAATATAACAGGACGAGGTCCCTGAAACTGATTAAAACAAGAGGACGAGGTCCCTGAAACAGTTTAATACAAGAGGACGAGGACCGTGAAACAGATAAATACAACAGGACAAGGTCCCTGAAACAGATAAATACAACAGGACGAGGTCCCTGGAACAGATTAATACAACAGGACGAGGTCCCTGAAACAGATTAATGCAAAAGGACAAGGTCCCTGTAACAGATTAATACAGCAGGACGATGTCCCTGTTACAGATTAATACAACAGGACGATGTCCCTGAAACAGATTAATACAACAGGACGAGGTCCCTGTAACAGATTAATACAACAGTATGATGTCCCTGAAACAGATTAATGCAAATGGACGAGGTCCCTGAAACAGATTAATACAACAGGATGAGGTCCCTGAAACAGATTAATACAAGAGGACGATGTCCCTGAAACAGATTAATACAACAGGACGAGGTCCCTAAAACAGATTAATACAAGAGGACGATGTCCCTGAAACAGATTAATACAAGAGGACGAGGTCCCTGAAACAGATTAATACAACAGGACGAGGTCCCTGAAACAGATTAATACAAGAGGACGATGTCCCTGAAACAGATTAATACAAAAGGACGAGGTCCCTAAAACAGATTAATAGAACAGATCGAAGTCCCTGAAACAGATTAATTCAAGAAGATGAGGTCCCAGAAACAGGTTAATACAACAGGACGAGGTCGCTTAAACCAATAAATAGAACAGGACGAGGTCCCTAGAAAAGATTAATACAAGAGGACGATGTTTCTGAAACAGATTAATACAACAGGACGACGTCCCTGAAACAGATTAATACAACAGGCGAGGTCCCTGAAACAGATTAATGCAGCAGGATGATGTCAGTGAAACAGATTAATACAACAGGACGAGGTCCCTGAAACTGATTAATACAACAGGACGAGGTCCCTGAAACAGGTTAATACAAGAGGACGAGGTCCGTGAAACAGATTAATACAACAGGACGAGGTCCATCAAACATATTAATACAACAGGAACAGTTCCCTGAAACAGATTAATGCAACAGGACGAGGTCCTTGAAATAGATTACTACTACAGGACGATGTCCCTGTAAATGATTAATACAACAGGACGAGGTCCCTGTAACAGATTAATACAACAGGAGGAGGTCCCTGAAACAGATTAATATAACAGGACGAGGTCCCTGAAACTGATTAATTCAAGAGGACGAGTCCGTGAAACAGATAAATACAACAGGACGAGGTCCCTGAAACAGATTAATAGAGCAGGATGAGGACCTGTAACAGATTAATACAACAGGACAAGGTCCCTGTAACAGATTAATAGAACAGGACGAGGTCCCTGAAAGAGATTAATACAACAGGATGAGGTCCCTGTAACAGATTAATACAGCAGGACGATGTCCCTGTTACAGATTAATACAACAGGACGAGGTCGCTTAAACCAATTAATAGAACAGGACGAGGTCCCTAAAACAGATTAATACAAGAGGACGATGTTTCTGAAACAGATTCATACAACAGGACGACGTCCCTGAAACAGATTAATAGAACAGGACGAGGTCCCTGAAACAGATTAATGCAGCAGGATGATGTCAGTGAAACAGATTAATACAACAGGACGAGTTCCCTGAAAATGATTAATACAACTAGACGAGGTCCCTGAAACAGGTTAATACAAGAGGACGAGGTCCGTGAAACAGATTAATACAACAGGACGAGGTCCATCAAACAAATGAATAGAACAGGAACAGGTCCCTGAAACAGATTAATGCAACAGGACGAGGTCCCTGAAATAGATTACTACAACAGGACGATGTCCCTGTAACAGATTAATACAACAGGACGAGGTCCCTGTAACAGATTAATACAACAGGAGGAGGTCCCTGAAACAGATTAATATAACAGGACGAGGTCCCTGAAACTGATTAATAGAAGAGGACGAGGTCCGTGAAACAGATAAATACAACAGGACGAGGTCCCTGAAACAGAATAATAGAGCAGGATGAGGACCTGTAACAGATTAATAAAACAGGACAAGGTCCCTGTAACAGATTAATAGAACAGGACGAGGTCCCTGAAAGAAATTAATACAACAGGATGAGGTCCCTGAAACAGATTAATACAACAGGACGAGGTCCATGAAACAGATTAATATATCAGGACGAGGTCCCTGAAACAGGTTAATACCAGAGGACGAGGTCCCTGAAACAGATTAATACAACAGGACGAGGTCCCTGAAACAGATTAATACAACAGGACGAGGTCCGTGTAACAGATTAATATAACAGGACGAGGTCCCTGAAACAGGTTAATACAACATGACGAGGTCCCTGAAACAGATTAATACAACAGGACAAGATCCCAGAAACAGATTTATTCAAGAGGATGAGGTCCCAGAAACAGGTTAATACAACAGGACGAGGTCCTTGAAATAGATTAATACAACAGGACGAGGTCGCTTAAACCAATTAATAGAACAGGACGAGGTCCCTAAAACAGATTAATACAAGAGGATGATGTTTCTGAAACAGATTAATACAACAGGACGACGTCCCTGGAACAGATTAATACAACAGGACGAGGTCCCTGAAACAGATTAATGCAGCAGGATGATGTCAGTGAAACAGATTAATACAACAGGACGAGGTCCCTGAAACTGATTAATACAACAGGACGTGGTCCCTGAAACAGATTAATACAAAAGGACGAGGTCCCTGAAACAGATTAATACAACAGGACGAGGTCCCTCAAACATATTAATACAACAGGACCAGGTCCCTGAAACAGATTAATGCAACAGGACGAGGTTCCTGAAATAGATTACTACAACAGGATGATGTCCCTGTAACAGATTAATACAACAGGAGGAGTTCCCTGAAACAGATTAATATAACAGGACGAGGTCCCTGAAACTGATTAAAACAAGAGGACGAGGTCCCTGAAACTGTTTAATACAAGAGGAGGAGGTCCGTGAAACAGATAAATACAACAGGACAAGGTCCCTGAAACAGATTAATACAACAGGACGAGGTCCCTGAAACAGATTAATGCAAAAGGACGAGGTCCCTGAAATAGATTACTACTACAGGACGATGTCCCTGTAAATGATAAATACAACAGGACAAAGTCCCTGAAACAGATTAATATAACAGGACGAGGTCCCTGAAACTGATTAATTCAAGAGGACGAGGTCCGTGAAACAGATAAATACAACAGGACGAGGTCCCTGAAACAGATTAATAGAGCAGGATGAGGACCTGTAACAGATTAATACAGCAGGACGATGTCCCTGTTACAGATTAATACAACAGGACGAGGTCGCTTAAACCAATTAATAGAACAGGACGAGGTCCCTAAAACAGATTAATACAAGAGGACGATGTTTCTGAAACAGATTCATACAACAGGACGACGTCCCTGAAACAGATTAATAGAACAGGACGAGGTCCCTGAAACAGATTAATGCAGCAGGATGATGTCAGTGAAACAGATTAATACAACAGGACGAGTTCCCTGAAAATGATTAATACAACTAGACGAGGTCCCTGAAACAGGTTAATACAAGAGGACGAGGTCCGTGAAACAGATTAATACAACAGGACGAGGTCCATCAAACAAATGAATAGAACAGGAACAGGTCCCTGAAACAGATTAATGCAACAGGACGAGGTCCCTGAAATAGATTACTACAACAGGACGATGTCCCTGTAACAGATTAATACAACAGGGCGAGGTCCCTGTAACAGATTAATACAACAGGAGGAGGTCCCTGAAACAGATTAATATAACAGGACGAGGTCCCTGAAACTGATTAATAGAAGAGGACGAGGTCCGTGAAACAGATAAATACAACAGGACGAGGTCCCTGAAACAGAATAATAGAGCAGGATGAGGACCTGTAACAGATTAATACAACAGGACAAGGTCCCTGTAACAGATTAATAGAACAGGACGAGGTCCCTGAAAGAAATTAATGCAACAGGATGAGGTCACTGTAACAGATTAATACAGCAGGACGTGTCCCTGTTAAAGATTAGTACAACAGGACGAGGTCGCTTAAACCAATTAATAGAACAGGACGACGTCCATAAAACAGATTAATACACCAAGACGAGGACCCTGCAACAAATTAATATAAGAGGACGAGTTCCAAGAAACAGATTAATGCAACAGGACGAGGTCCCTGAAACAAATTAATACAAGAGGACGATGTTTCTGAAAAAGATTAATAAAACAGGACGACGTCCCTGAAACAGATTAATACAACAGGACGAGGTCCCTGAAACAGATTAATACAACAGGCGAGGTCCCTGAAACAGATTAATGCAGCAGGATGATGTCAGTGAAACAGATTAATACAACAGGACGAGGTCCCTGAAACTGATTAATACAACAGGACGAGGTCCCTGAAACAGGTTAATACAAGAGGACGAGGTCCGTGAAACAGATTAATACAACAGGACGAGGTCCCTCAAACATATTAATACAACAGGACCAGGTCACTGAAACAGATTAATGCAACAGGACGAGGTTCCTGAAATAGATTACTACAACAGGACGATGTCCCTGTAACAGATTAATACAACAGGACGAGGTCCCTGAAACAGATTAATATAACAGGACGAGGTCCCTGAAACTGATTAAAACAAGAGGACGAGGTCCCTGAAACAGTTTAATACAAGAGGACGAGGTCCGTGAAACAGATAAATACAACAGGACAAGGTCCCTGAAACAGATAAATACAACAGGACGAGGTCCCTGGAACAGATTAATACAACAGGACGAGGTCCCTGAAACAGATTAATGCAACAGGACGAGGTCCCTGAAACAGATAAATAGAAGAGGACAAGGTCCCTGAAAGAGATTAATACAACAGGATAAGGTCCCTGTAACAGATTAATACAACAGGACGAGGTCCCTGAAACAGATTAATACAAGAGGACGAGGTCCGTGAAACAGATAAATACAACAGGACGAGGTCCCTGAAACAGATTAATAGAGCAGGATGAGGACCTGTAACAAATTAATACAACAGGACAAGGTCCCTGTAACAGATTAATAGAACAGGACAAGGTCCCTGAAAGAGATTAATACAACAGGATAAGGTCCCTGTAACAGATTAATACAGCAGGACGATGTCCCTGTTACAGATTAATACAACAGGACGATGTCCCTGAAACAGATTAATACAACAGGACGAGGTCCCTGTAACAGATTAATACAACAGTATGATGTCCCTGAAACAGATTAATGCAAATGGACGAGTTCCCTGAAACAGATTAATACAACAGTATGATGTCCCTGAAACAGATTAATGCAAATGGACGAGTTCCCTGAAACAGATTAATACAACAGGATGAGGTCCCTGAAACAGATTAATGCAACAGGACGAGGTTCCTGAAATAGATTACTACAACAGGACGATGTCCCTGTAACAGATTAATAAAACAGGAGGAGGTCCCTGAAACAGATTAATATAACAGGACGAGGTCCCTGAAACTGATTAAAACAAGAGGACGAGGTCCCTGAAACAGTTTAATACAACAGGACGAGGTCCCTGTAACAGATTAATACAACAGGACGAGGTCCCTGAAACAGATAAATAGAAGAGGACGAGTTCCGTGTAACAGATTAATGCAACAGGACGAGGTCCCTGAAACAGATTAATACAACAGGACGATGTCCCTGAAACAGATTAATACAACAGGACGAGGTCCCTGAAACAGATTAATACAACAGGACGAGGTCCCTGAAACAGATTAATGCAACAGGACGAGGTCCATGAAACAGGTTAATACAACAGGACGAGGTCACTGAAACAGATTAATGCAACAGGACGAGGTCCCTGAAACAGATTAATACAACAGGATGAGGTCCCTGAAACAGATTAATACAAGAGGACTATGTCCCTGAAACAGATTAATACAACAGGACGAGGTCCCTGAAACAGATTAATACAAGAGGACGATGTCCCTGAAACAGATTAATACAACAGGACGAGGTCCCAGAAACAGATTAATACAAGAGGACGAGGTCCGTGTAACAGATTAATATAACAGGACGAGGTCCCTGAAACAGGTTAATACAACATGACGAGGTCACTGAAACAGATTAATACAAGAGGACGAGGTCCCTGAAACAGATTAATACAACAGGACGAGGTCCATGAAACAGATTAATTGAACAGGACGATGTCCCTGAAACAGATTAATGCAATAGGACGAGGTCCCTGAAACAAATTAATAGAAGAGGACGATGTCCCTGAAACAGATTAATACAAAAGGACGAGGTCCCTAAAACAGATTAATAGAACAGATCGAAGTCCCTGAAACAGATTAATTCAAGAGGATGAGGTCCCAGAAACAGGTTAATACAACAGGACGAGGTCGCTTAAACCAATAAATAGAACAGGACGAGGTCCCAAGAAAAGATTAATACAAGAGGACGATGTTTCTGAAACAGATTAATACAACAGGACGACGTCCCTGAAACAGATTAATACAACAGGCGAGGTCCCTGAAACAGATTAATGCAGCAGGATGATGTCAGTGAAACAGATTAATACAATAGGACGAGGTCCCTGAAACTGATTAATACAACAGGACGAGGTCCCTGAAACAGGTTAATACAAGAGGACGAGGTCCGTGAAACAGATTAATACAACAGGACGAGGTCCATCAAACATATTAATACAACAGGAACAGTTCCCTGAAACAGATTAATGCAACAGGACGAGGTCCCTGAAATAGATTACTACTACAGGACGATGTCCCTGTAAATGATTAATACAACAGGACGAGGTCCCTGTAACAGATTAATACAACAGGAGGAGGTCCCTGAAACAGATTAATATAACAGGACGAGGTCCCTGAAACTGATTAATTCAAGAGGACGAGTCCGTGAAACAGATAAATACAACAGGACGAGGTCCCTGAAACAGATTAATAGAGCAGGATGAGGACCTGTAACAGATTAATACAACAGGACAAGGTCCCTGTAACAGATTAATAGAACAGGACGAGGTCCCTGAAAGAGATTAATACAACAGGATGAGGTCCCTGTAACAGATTAATACAGCAGGACGATGTCCCTGTTACAGATTAATACAACAGGACGAGGTCGCTTAAACCAATTAATAGAACAGGACGAGGTCCCTAAAACAGATTAATACAAGAGGACGATGTTTCTGAAACAGATTCATACAACAGGACGACGTCCCTGAAACAGATTAATAGAACAGGACGAGGTCCCTGAAACAGATTAATGCAGCAGGATGATGTCAGTGAAACAGATTAATACAACAGGACGAGTTCCCTGAAAATGATTAATACAACTAGACGAGGTCCCTGAAACAGGTTAATACAAGAGGACGAGGTCCGTGAAACAGATTAATACAACAGGACGAGGTCCATCAAACAAATGAATAGAACAGGAACAGGTCCCTGAAACAGATTAATGCAACAGGACGAGGTCCCTGAAATAGATTACTACAACAGGACGATGTCCCTGTAACAGATTAATAGAACAGGACGAGGTCCCTGTAACAGATTAATACAACAGGAGGAGGTCCCTGAAACAGATTAATATAACAGGACGAGGTCCCTGAAACTGATTAATAGAAGAGGACGAGGTCCGTGAAACAGATAAATACAACAGGACGAGGTCCCTGAAACAGAATAATAGAGCAGGATGAGGACCTGTAACAGATTAATACAACAGGACAAGGTCCCTGTAACAGATTAATAGAACAGGACGAGGTCCCTGAAAGAAATTAATACAACAGGATGAGGTCCCTGAAACAGATTAATACAACAGGACGAAGTCCATGAAACAGATTAATATATCAGGACGAGGTCCCTGAAACAGGTTAATACCAGAGGACGAGGTCCCTGAAACAGATTAATATAACAGGACGAGGTCCGAGAAACAGATTAATACAACAGGACGAGGTCCGTGTAACAGATTAATATAACAGGACGAGGTCCCTGAAACAGGTTAATACAACATGACGAGGTCCCTGAAACAGATTAATACAACAGGACAAGATCCCAGAAACAGATTTATTCAAGAGGATGAGGTCCCAGAAACAGGTTAATACAACAGGACGAGGTCCTTGAAATAGATTAATACAACAGGACGAGGTCGCTTAAACCAATTAATAGAACAGGACGAGGTCCCTAAAACAGATTAATACAAGAGGATGATGTTTCTGAAACAGATTAATACAACAGGACGACGTCCCTGGAACAGATTAATACAACAGGACGAGGTCCCTGAAACAGATTAATGCAGCAGGATGATGTCAGTGAAACAGATTAATACAACAGGACGAGGTCCCTGAAACTGATTAATACAACAGGACGTGGTCCCTGAAACAGATTAATACAAAAGGACGAGGTCCCTGAAACAGATTAATACAACAGGACGAGGTCCCTCAAACATATTAATACAACAGGACCAGGTCCCTGAAACAGATTAATGCAACAGGACGAGGTTCCTGAAATAGATTACTACAACAGGACGATGTCCCTGTAACAGATTAATACAACAGGAGGAGGTCCCTGAAACAGATTAATATAACAGGACGAGGTCCCTGAAACTGATTAAAACAAGAGGACGAGGTCCCTGAAACAGTTTAATACAAGAGGACGAGGTCCGTGAAACAGATAAATACAACAGGACAAGGTCCCTGAAACAGATTAATACAACAGGACGAGGTCCCTGTAACAGATTAATACAACAGGATGATGTCCCTGAAACAGGTTAATGCAACAGGACGAGCTCCCTGAAACGGATTAATACAAGAGGACGAGGTCCCTGTAACAGATTAATGCAACAGGACGAGGTCCCTGAAACAGATTAATAGAACAGGACGAGGTACCTGAAACAGATTAATGCAACAGGAGGAGGTCCCTGAAACAGATTAATGCAACAGGACGAGGTCCCTGTAACAGATTATTGCAAGAGGACGAGGTCCCTGAAACAGATTAATACAACAGGACGAGGTACCTGAAACAGATTAATGCAACAGGAGGAGGTCCCTGAAACAGATTAATACAACAGGATGAGGTCCCTGAAACAGATTAATGGAACAGGATGAGGTCCCTGAAACAGATTAATACAAGAGGACGAGATCCCTGAAACAGATTAATACAAGAGGACGAGGTCCCTGAAACAGATTAATACAACAGGACGAGGTCACTGAAACAGATTAATACAAGAGGACGAGGTCCCTGAAACAGATTAATGCAACAGGAAGAGGTCCCTGAAACAGATTAATACAAGAGGACGAGATCCCTGAAAAAGATTAATGGAACAGGATGAGGTCCCTGAAACAGATTAATACAAGAGGACGAGATCCCTGAAACAGATTAATACAACAGGATGACGTCCCTGAAACAGATTAATACAAGAGGACGAGGTCCCTGAAACAGATTAATGCAACAGGATGAGGTCCCTGAAACAGATTAATACAAGAGGACGAAGTCCCTGAAACAGATTAATACAACAGGACGAGGTCCCTGAAACAGATTAATACAACAGGACGAGGTCCATGAAACAGATTAATATAACAGGACGAGGTCCCTGAAACAGGTTAATACAAGAGGACGAGGTCCCTGAAACAGATTAATACAACAGGACGAGGTCCCTGAAACAGATTAATGCAACAGGATGAGGTCCCTGAAACAGATTAATAAAAGAGGACGAAGTCCCTGAAACAGATTAATACAACAGGACGAGGTCCCTGAAACAGATTAATACAACAGGACGAGGTCCCTGGAACAGATTAATACACCAGGACGAGGTCCTTTAAACAGATTAATACAAAAGGACGAGGTCCCTAAAGCAGATTAATATAACAGGACGAGGTCCCTGAAACAGATTAATACACCAGGACGAGGTCCCTAAAAGAGATTAATACAAAAGGACGAAGTCCCTGAAACAGATTAATACAAGAGGACGAGGTCCCTAAAACAGATTAATAGAACAGGACAAGATACCAGAAACAGATTAATTCAAGAGGATGAGGTCCCAGAAACAGGTTAATACAACAGGACGAGGTCCTTGAAATAGATTAATACAACAGGACGATGTTTCTGAAACAGATTAATAAAACAGGACGACGTCCCTGAAACAGATTAATACAACAGGACGAGGTCCCTGAAACAGATTAATGCAGCAGGATGATGTCAGTGAAACAGATTAATACAACAGGACGAGGTCCCTGAAACTGATTAATACAACAGGACGAGGTCCCTGAAGCAGGTTAATACAAGAGGACGAGGTCCGTGAAACAGATAAATACAACAGGACGAGGTCACTGAAACAGATTAATACAAAAGGACGAGGTCCCTGAAACAGATTAATGCAACAGGATGAGGTCCCTGTAACAGATTAATACAGCAAGACGATGTCCCTGTAACAGATTAATACAACAGGACGAGGTCCCTGAAACAGATCAATACAACAGGACGAGGTCCCTGTAAAAGATTAATACAACAGGACAAGGTCCCTTTAACAGATTAATAGAACAGGACTAGGTCCCTGAAAGAGATTAATACAACAGGATGAGGTCCCTGAAACATATTAATACAACAGGACGAGGTCCCTGAAAGAGATTAATACAAAAGGACGAGGTCCCTGAAACAGATTAATACAACAGGACGAGGTCCCTGAAACAGATTAATACAACAGGACGAGGTCCCTGAAACTGATTAATACAAGAGGACGAGGTCCCTGAAACAGATTAATACAAGAGGACGAGGTCCGTGAAACAGATAAATACAACAGGACGAGGTCCCTGAAACAGATTAATACAAGAGGACGAGGTCCGTGAAACAGATAAATACAACAGGACGAGGTCCCTGAAACAGATTAATAGAGCAGGATGAGGACCTGTAACAAATTAATACAACAGGACAAGGTCCCTGTAACAGATTAATAGAACAGGACAAGGTCCCTGAAAGAGATTAATACAACAGGATAAGGTCCCTGTAACAGATTAATACAGCAGGACGATGTCCCTGTTACAGATTAATACAACAGGACGATGTCCCTGAAACAGATTAATACAACAGGACGAGGTCCCTGTAACAGATTAATACAACAGTATGATGTCCCTGAAACAGATTAATGCAAATGGACGAGGTCCCTGAAACAAATTAATACAACAGGATGAGGTCCCTGAAACAGATTAATACAAGAGGACGAGGTCCCTGAAACAGGTTAATACAAGAGGACGAGGTACCTGAAACAGATTAATACAACAGGACGAGGTCCAAGAAACAGATTAATATAACAGGACGAGGTCCCTGAAACAGGTTAATACAACATGACGAGGTCCCTGAAACAGATTAATACAAGGGGACGAGGTCCCTGAAACAGATTAATACAACAGGACGAGGTCCATTAAACAGATTAATAGAACAGGACGATGTCCCTGAAACAGATTAATGCAATAGGACGAGGTCCCTGAAACAAATTAATAGAAGAGGACGATGTCCCTGAAACAGATTAATACAACAGGACGACGTCCCTAAAACAGATTAATAGAACAGATCGAAGTCCCTGAAACAGATTAATACAACAGGACAAGATCGCAGAAACAGATTAATTCAAGAGGATGAGGTCCCAGAAACATGTTAATACAACAGGACGAGGTCCTTGAAATAGATTAATACAACAGGACGAGGTCGCTTAAACCAATTAATAGAACAGGACGAGGTCCCTAAAACAGATTAATACAACAGGACGACGTCCCTGAAACAGATTAAAACAACAGGATGAGGTCCCTGAAACAGATTAATGCAGCAGGATGATGTCAGTGAAACAGATTAATACAACAGGACGAGGTCCCTGAAACTGATTAATACAACAGGACGAGGTCCCTGAAACAGATTAATACAAAAGGACGAGGTCCCTGAAACAGATTAATACAACAGGATGACGTCCCTGAAACAGATTAATACAAGAGGACGAGGTCCCTGAAACAGATTAATGCAACAGGATGAGGTCACTGTAACAGATTAATACAACAGGACGAGGTCCCTGAAACTGATTAATAGAAGAGGACGAGGTCGCTTAAACCAATTAATAGAACTGGACGACGTCAATAAAACAGATTAATACACCAAGACGAGGACCCTGCAACAAATTAATATAAGAGGACGAGGTCCAAGAAACAGATTAATTCAACAGGACGAGGTCCCTGAAACAGATTAATACAACAGTACGAGGTCCCTGAAACAGATTAATGGAACAGGATGAGGTCCCTGAAACATATTAATACAAGAGGACGAGATCCCTGAAACAGATAAATACAACTGGACGAGGTCCCTGAAACAGATTAATACAACAGGACGAGGTCCCTGAAACAGATTAATGCAAAAGGACGAGGTCCCTGAAACAGATTAATACAACAGGACGAGGTCCCTGAAACAGATTAATACAAAAGGACGAGGTCCCTGAAACAGATTAATACAACAGGATGACGTCCCTGAAACAGAATAATGCAACAGGACGAGGTTCCTGAAACAGATTAATACAAAAGGACGAGGTCCCTAAAACAGATTAATATAACAGGACGAGGTCCCTGAAACAGATTAATACAACATGACGAGGTCCCTGAAACAGAATAATGCAACAGGACGAGGTTCCTGAAACAGATTAATACAAAAGGACGAGGTCCCTAAAACAGATTAATATAACAGGACGAGGTCCCTGAAACAGATTAATACACCAGGACGAGGTCCCTAAAAGAGATTAATACAAAAGGACGAAGTCCCTGAAACAGATTAATAGAAGAGGACTAGGTCCCTGATACAGATTAATACAACAGGACGAGGTCCCAGAAACAGATTAATACAAGAGGACGAGGTCCGTGAAACAGATAAATACAACAGGACGAGGTCCCTGAAACAGATTAATAGAGCAGGATGAGGACCTGTAACAAATTAATACAACAGGACAAGGTCCCTGTAACAGATTAATAGAACAGGACAAGGTCCCTGAAAGAGATTAATACAACAGGATAAGGTCCCTGTAACAGATTAATACAGCAGGACGATGTCCCTGTTACAGATTAATACAACAGGACGATGTCCCTGAAAAAGATTAATACAACAGGACGAGGTCCCTGTAACAGATTAATACAACAGTATGATGTCCCTGAAACAGATTAATGCAAATGGACGAGTTCCCTGAAACAGATTAATGCAACAGGATGAGGTCCCTGAAACAGGTTAATACAAGAGGACGAGGTACCTGAAACAGATTAATACAACAGGACGAGGTCCAAGAAACAGATTAATATAACAGGACGAGGTCCCTGAAACAGGTTAATACAACATGACGAGGTCCCTGAAACAGATTAATACAAGGGGACGAGGTCCCTGAAACAGATTAATACAACAGGACGAGGTCCATTAAACAGATTAATAGAACTGGACGATGTCCCTGAAACAGATTAATGCAATAGGACGAGGTCCCTGAAACAAATTAATAGAAGAGGACGATGTCCCTGAAACAGATTAATACAACAGGACGACGTCCCTAAAACAGATTAATAGAACAGGACGAGGTCCTTGAAATAGATTAATACAACAGGACGAGGTCGCTTAAACCAATTAATAGAACAGGACGAGGTCCCTAAAACAGATTAATACAAGAGGATGATGTTTCTGAAACAGATTAATACAACAGGACGAGGTCCCTCAAACAGATTAATAGAGCAGGATGAGGACCTGTAACAGATTAATACAACAGGACAAGGTCCCTGTAACAAATTAATAGAACAGGACGAGGTCCCTGAAAGAAATTAATACAACAGGATGAGGTCACTGTAACAGATTAATACAGCAGGACGATGTCCCTGTTACAGATTAATACAACAGGACGAGGTCGCTTAAACCAATTAATAGAACAGGACGACGTCAATAAAACAGATTAATACACCAAGACGAGGACCCTGCAACAAATTAATATAAGAGGACGAGGTCCAAGAAACAGATTAATGCAACAGGACGAGGTCACTGAAACAGATTAATACAACAGGACGAGGTCCCTGAAACAGATTAATGGAACAGGATGAGGTCCCTGAAACATATTAATACAAGAGGACGAGATCCCTGAAACAGATAAATACAACTGGACGAGGTCCCTGAAACAGATTAATACAAGAGGATGATGTCCCTGAAACAGATTAATACAACAGGACGAGGTCCCTGAAACAGATTAATGCAAAAGGACGAGGTCCCTGAAACAGATTAATACAACAGGACGAGGTCCCTGAAACAGATTAATACAACAGGATGACGTCCCTGAAACAGATTAATACAACAGGACGAGGTTCCTGAAACAGATTAATACAAAAGGACGAGGTCACTGAAACAGATTAATGCAATAGGACGAGGTCCCTGAAACAGATTAATACAACAGGACGAGGTTCCTGAAACAGATTAATACAAAAGGACGAGGTCACTGAAACAGAATAATGCAACAGGACGAGGTCCCTGAAACAGATTAATATAACAGGACGAGGTCCCTGAAACAGATTAATGCAATAGGACGAGGTCCCTGAAACAGATTAATATAACAGGACGAGGTCCCTGAAACAGAATAATGCAACAGGACGAGGTTCCTGAAACAGATTAATACAAAAGGACGAGGTCCCTAAAACAGATTAATATAACAGGACGAGGTCCCTGAAACAGATTAATACAAAAGGACGAAGTCCCTGAA
The DNA here is from genome assembly GCF_036971445.1 of Narcine bancroftii. Classification (NCBI taxonomy): domain Eukaryota; kingdom Metazoa; phylum Chordata; class Chondrichthyes; order Torpediniformes; family Narcinidae; genus Narcine; species Narcine bancroftii. The sequence continues at coordinate 7,739,265 of NC_091470.1, read as the reverse complement.
ACAGATTAATACAAGAGGACGAGGTCCCTGATACAGATTAATACAACAGGACGAGGTCCCAGAAACAGATTAATGCAAGAGGACGAGGTCCGTGTAACAGATTAATATAACAGGACGAGGTCCCTGAAACAGGTTAATACAACATGACGAGGTCACTGAAACAGATTAATACAAGGGGACGAGGTCCCTGAAACAGATTAATACAACAGGACGAGGTCCCTGAAACAAATTAATAGAAGAGGACGATGTCCCTGAAACAGATTAATACAAAAGGACGAGGTCCCTAAAACAGATTAATAGAACAGATCGAAGTCCCTGAAACAGATTAATTCAAGAGGATGAGGTCCCAGAAACAGGTTAATACAACAGGACGAGGTCGCTTAAACCAATAAATAGAACAGGACGAGGTCCCAAGAAAAGATTAATACAAGAGGACGATGTTTCTGAAACAGATTAATACAACAGGACGACGTCCCTGAAACAGATTAATACAACAGGCGAGGTCCCTGAAACAGATTAATGCAGCAGAATGATGTCAGTGAAACAGATTAATACAACAGGACGAGGTCCCTGAAACAGGTTAATACAAGAGGACGAGGTCCGTGAAACAGATTAATGCAACAGGACGAGGTCCCTGAAATAGATTACTACTACAGGACGATGTCCCTGTAAATGATATATACAACAGGACGAGGTCCCTGAAACAGATTAATAGAGCAGGATGAGGACCTGTAACAGATTAATACAGCAGGACGATGTCCCTGTTACAGATTAATACAACAGGACGAGGTCGCTTAAACCAATTAATAGAACAGGACGAGGTCCCTAAAACAGATTAATACAAGAGGACGATGTTTCTGAAACAGATTCATACAACAGGACGAGGTCCCTGAAACAGATTAATAGAACAGGACGAGGTCCCTGAAACAGATTAATGCAGCAGGATGATGTCAGTGAAACAGATTAATACAACAGGACGAGTTCCCTGAAAATGATTAATACAACTAGACGAGGTCCCTGAAACAGGTTAATACAAGAGGACGAGGTCCGTGAAACAGATTAATACAACAGGACGAGGTCCATCAAACAAATGAATAGAACAGGAACAGGTCCCTGAAACAGATTAATGCAACAGGACGAGGTCCCTGAAATAGATTACTACAACAGGACGATGTCCCTGCAACAGATTAATACAACAGGACGAGGTCCCTGTAACAGATTAATACAACAGGAGGAGGTCCCTGAAACAGATTAATATAACAGGACGAGGTCCCTGAAACTGATTAATAGAAGAGGACGAGGTCCGTGAAACAGATAAATACAACAGGACGAGGTCCCTGAAACAGAATAATTGAGCAGGATGAGGACCTGTAACAGATTAATACAACAGGACAAGGTCCCTGTAACAGATTAATAGAACAGGACGAGGTCCCTGAAAGAAATTAATACAACAGGATGAGGTCACTGTAACAGATTAATACAGCAGGACGTGTCCCTGTTAAAGATTAATACAACAGGACGAGGTCGCTTAAACCAATTAATAGAACAGGACGACGTCCATAAAACAGATTAATACACCAAGACGAGGACCCTGAAACAAATTAATACAAGAGGACGATGTTTCTGAAAAAGATTAATAAAACAGGACGACGTCCCTGAAACAGATTAATACAACAGGACGAGGTCCCTGAAACAGATTAATACAACAGGCGAGGTCCCTGAAACAGATTAATGCAGCAGGATGATGTCAGTGAAACACATTAATACAACAGGACGAGGTCCCTGAAACTGATTAATACAACAGGACGAGGTCCCTGAAACAGGTTAATACAAGAGGACGAGGTCCGTGAAACAGATTAATACAACAGGACGAGGTCCCTCAAACATATTAATACAACAGGACCAGGTCCCTGAAACAGATTAATGCAACAGGACGAGGTTCCTGAAATAGATTACTACAACAGGACGATGTCCCTGTAACAGATTAATACAACAGGACGAGGTCCCTGAAACAGATTAATATAACAGGACGAGGTCCATGAAACTGATTAAAACAAGAGGACGAGGTCCCTGAAACAGTTTAATACAAGAGGACGAGGTCCGTGAAACAGATAAATACAACAGGACAAGGTCCCTGAAACAGATAAATACAACAGGACGAGGTCCCTGGAACAGATTAATACAACAGGACGAGGTCCCTGAAACAGATTAATGCAAAAGGACGAGGTCCCTGAAACAGATTAATACAACAGGACGAGGTCCCTGAAACAGATTAATACAAAAGGACGAAGTCCCTGAAACAGATTAATACAACAGGATGACGTCCCTGAAACAGATTAATACAACAGGACGAGGTCACTGAAACAGATTAATACAACAGGACGAGGTCCCTGAAACAGATTAATACAACAGGACGAGGTCCCTGAAACAGAATAATGCAACAGGACGAGGTTCCTGAAACAGATTAATATAACAGGACGAGGTCCCTGAAACAGATTAATACACCAGGACGAGGTCCCTAAAAGAGATTAATACAAAAGGACGAAGTCCCTGAAACAGATTAATACAACAGGACGAGGTCCCTGAAACAGAATAATGCAACAGGACGAGGTTCCTGAAACAGATTAATACAAAAGGACGAGGTCCCTAAAACAGATTAATATAACAGGACGAGGTCCCTGAAACAGATTAATACACCAGGACGAGGTCCCTAAAAGAGATTAATACAAAAGGACGAGGTCCCTGATACAGATTAATACAACAGGACGAGGTCCCAGAAACAGATTAATACAAGAGGACGAGGTCCGTGTAACAGATTAATATAACAGGACGAGGTCCCTGAAACAGGTTAATACAACATGACGAGGTCACTGAAACAGATTAATACAAGGGGACGAGGTCCCTGAAACAGATTAATAGAACAGGACGATGTCCCTGAAACAGATTAATGCAATAGGACGAGGTCCCTGAAACAAATTAATAGAAGAGGACGATGTCCCTGAAACAGATTAATACAAAAGGACGAGGTCCCTAAAACAGATCAATAGAACAGATCGAAGTCCCTGAAACAGATTAATTCAAGAGGATGAGGTCCCAGAAACAGGTTAATACAACAGGACGAGGTCCTTGAAATAGATTAATACAACAGGACGACGTCCCTGAAACAGATTAATGCAGCAGGATGATGTCAGTGAAACAGATTAATACAACAGGACGAAGTCCCTGAAACTGATTAATACAACAGGACGAGGTCCCTGTAACAGATTAATAGAACAGGACAAGGTCCCTGAAAGAGATTAATACAACAGGATAAGGTCCCTGTAACAGATTAATACAGCAGGACGATGTCCCTGTTACAGATTAATACAACAGGACGATGTCCCTGAAAAAGATTAATACAACAGGACGAGGTCCCTGTAACAGATTAATACAACAGTATGATGTCCCTGAAACAGATTAATGCAAATGGACGAGTTCCCTGAAACAGATTAATGCAACAGGATGAGGTCCCTGAAACAGGTTAATACAAGAGGACGAGGTACCTGAAACAGATTAATACAACAGGACGAGGTCCAAGAAACAGATTAATATAACAGGACGAGGTCCCTGAAACAGGTTAATACAACATGACGAGGTCCCTGAAACAGATTAATACAAGGGGACGAGGTCCCTGAAACAGATTAATACAACAGGACGAGGTCCATTAAACAGATTAATAGAACTGGACGATGTCCCTGAAACAGATTAATGCAATAGGACGAGGTCCCTGAAACAAATTAATAGAAGAGGACGATGTCCCTGAAACAGATTAATACAACAGGACGACGTCCCTAAAACAGATTAATAGAACAGGACGAGGTCCTTGAAATAGATTAATACAACAGGACGAGGTCGCTTAAACCAATTAATAGAACAGGACGAGGTCCCTAAAACAGATTAATACAAGAGGATGATGTTTCTGAAACAGATTAATACAACAGGACGAGGTCCCTCAAACAGATTAATAGAGCAGGATGAGGACCTGTAACAGATTAATACAACAGGACAAGGTCCCTGTAACAAATTAATAGAACAGGACGAGGTCCCTGAAAGAAATTAATACAACAGGATGAGGTCACTGTAACAGATTAATACAGCAGGACGATGTCCCTGTTACAGATTAATACAACAGGACGAGGTCGCTTAAACCAATTAATAGAACAGGACGACGTCAATAAAACAGATTAATACACCAAGACGAGGACCCTGCAACAAATTAATATAAGAGGACGAGGTCCAAGAAACAGATTAATGCAACAGGACGAGGTCCCTGAAACAGATTAATACAACAGGACGAGGTCCCTGAAACAGATTAATGGAACAGGATGAGGTCCCTGAAACATATTAATACAAGAGGACGAGATCCCTGAAACAGATAAATACAACTGGACGAGGTCCCTGAAACAGATTAATACAACAGGACGAGGTCCCTGAAACAGATTAATGCAAAAGGACGAGGTCCCTGAAACAGATTAATACAACAGGACGAGGTCCCTGAAACAGATTAATACAACAGGATGACGTCCCTGAAACAGATTAATACAACAGGACGAGGTTCCTGAAACAGATTAATACAAAAGGACGAGGTCACTGAAACAGATTAATGCAATAGGACGAGGTCCCTGAAACAGATTAATACAACAGGACGAGGTTCCTGAAACAGATTAATACAAAAGGACGAGGTCACTGAAACAGAATAATGCAACAGGACGAGGTCCCTGAAACAGATTAATATAACAGGACGAGGTCCCTGAAACAGATTAATGCAAAAGGACGAGGTCCCTGAAACAGATTAATACAACAGGACGAGGTCCCTGAAACAGATTAATACAACAGGACGAGGTCCCTGAAACAGATTAATGCAAAAGGACGAGGTCCCTGAAACAGATTAATACAACAGGACGAGGTCCCTGAAACAGATTAATACAAAAGGACGAAGTCCCTGAAACAGATTAATACAACAGGATGACGTCCCTGAAACAGATTAATACAACAGGACGAGGTCACTGAAACAGATTAATACAACAGGACGAGGTCCCTGAAACAGATTAATACAACAGGACGAGGTCCCTGAAACAGAATAATGCAACAGGACGAGGTTCCTGAAACAGATTAATATAACAGGACGAGGTCCCTGAAACAGATTAATACACCAGGACGAGGTCCCTAAAAGAGATTAATACAAAAGGACGAAGTCCCTGAAACAGATTAATACAACAGGACGAGGTCCCTGAAACAGAATAATGCAACAGGACGAGGTTCCTGAAACAGATTAATACAAAAGGACGAGGTCCCTAAAACAGATTAATATAACAGGACGAGGTCCCTGAAACAGATTAATACACCAGGACGAGGTCCCTAAAAGAGATTAATACAAAAGGACGAGGTCCCTGATACAGATTAATACAACAGGACGAGGTCCCAGAAACAGATTAATACAAGAGGACGAGGTCCGTGTAACAGATTAATATAACAGGACGAGGTCCCTGAAACAGGTTAATACAACATGACGAGGTCACTGAAACAGATTAATACAAGGGGACGAGGTCCCTGAAACAGATTAATAGAACAGGACGATGTCCCTGAAACAGATTAATGCAATAGGACGAGGTCCCTGAAACAAATTAATAGAAGAGGACGATGTCCCTGAAACAGATTAATACAAAAGGACGAGGTCCCTAAAACAGATCAATAGAACAGATCGAAGTCCCTGAAACAGATTAATTCAAGAGGATGAGGTCCCAGAAACAGGTTAATACAACAGGACGAGGTCCTTGAAATAGATTAATACAACAGGACGACGTCCCTGAAACAGATTAATGCAGCAGGATGATGTCAGTGAAACAGATTAATACAACAGGACGAAGTCCCTGAAACTGATTAATACAACAGGACGAGGTCCCTGTAACAGATTAATAGAACAGGACAAGGTCCCTGAAAGAGATTAATACAACAGGATAAGGTCCCTGTAACAGATTAATACAGCAGGACGATGTCCCTGTTACAGATTAATACAACAGGACGATGTCCCTGAAAAAGATTAATACAACAGGACGAGGTCCCTGTAACAGATTAATACAACAGTATGATGTCCCTGAAACAGATTAATGCAAATGGACGAGTTCCCTGAAACAGATTAATGCAACAGGATGAGGTCCCTGAAACAGGTTAATACAAGAGGACGAGGTACCTGAAACAGATTAATACAACAGGACGAGGTCCAAGAAACAGATTAATATAACAGGACGAGGTCCCTGAAACAGGTTAATACAACATGACGAGGTCCCTGAAACAGATTAATACAAGGGGACGAGGTCCCTGAAACAGATTAATACAACAGGACGAGGTCCATTAAACAGATTAATAGAACTGGACGATGTCCCTGAAACAGATTAATGCAATAGGACGAGGTCCCTGAAACAAATTAATAGAAGAGGACGATGTCCCTGAAACAGATTAATACAACAGGACGACGTCCCTAAAACAGATTAATAGAACAGGACGAGGTCCTTGAAATAGATTAATACAACAGGACGAGGTCGCTTAAACCAATTAATAGAACAGGACGAGGTCCCTAAAACAGATTAATACAAGAGGATGATGTTTCTGAAACAGATTAATACAACAGGACGAGGTCCCTCAAACAGATTAATAGAGCAGGATGAGGACCTGTAACAGATTAATACAACAGGACAAGGTCCCTGTAACAAATTAATAGAACAGGACGAGGTCCCTGAAAGAAATTAATACAACAGGATGAGGTCACTGTAACAGATTAATACAGCAGGACGATGTCCCTGTTACAGATTAATACAACAGGACGAGGTCGCTTAAACCAATTAATAGAACAGGACGACGTCAATAAAACAGATTAATACACCAAGACGAGGACCCTGCAACAAATTAATATAAGAGGACGAGGTCCAAGAAACAGATTAATGCAACAGGACGAGGTCCCTGAAACAGATTAATACAACAGGACGAGGTCCCTGAAACAGATTAATGGAACAGGATGAGGTCCCTGAAACATATTAATACAAGAGGACGAGATCCCTGAAACAGATAAATACAACTGGACGAGGTCCCTGAAACAGATTAATACAACAGGACGAGGTCCCTGAAACAGATTAATGCAAAAGGACGAGGTCCCTGAAACAGATTAATACAACAGGACGAGGTCCCTGAAACAGATTAATACAACAGGATGACGTCCCTGAAACAGATTAATACAACAGGACGAGGTTCCTGAAACAGATTAATACAAAAGGACGAGGTCACTGAAACAGATTAATGCAATAGGACGAGGTCCCTGAAACAGATTAATACAACAGGACGAGGTTCCTGAAACAGATTAATACAAAAGGACGAGGTCACTGAAACAGAATAATGCAACAGGACGAGGTCCCTGAAACAGATTAATATAACAGGACGAGGTCCCTGAAACAGATTAATGCAATAGGACGAGGTCCCTGAAACAGATTAATATAACAGGACGAGGTCCCTGAAACAGAATAATGCAACAGGACGAGGTTCCTGAAACAGATTAATACAAAAGGACGAGGTCCCTAAAACAGATTAATATAACAGGACGAGGTCCCTGAAACAGATTAATACAAAAGGACGAAGTCCCTGAAACAGATTAATACAAGAGGACGAGGTCCCTGATACAGATTAATACAACAGGACGAGGTCCCAGAAACAGATTAATGCAAGAGGACGAGGTCCGTGTAACAGATTAATATAACAGGACGAGGTCCCTGAAACAGGTTAATACAACATGACGAGGTCACTGAAACAGATTAATACAAGGGGACGAGGTCCCTGAAACAGATTAATACAACAGGACGAGGTCCCTGAAACAAATTAATAGAAGAGGACGATGTCCCTGAAACAGATTAATACAAAAGGACGAGGTCCCTAAAACAGATTAATAGAACAGATCGAAGTCCCTGAAACAGATTAATTCAAGAGGATGAGGTCCCAGAAACAGGTTAATACAACAGGACGAGGTCTCTTAAACCAATAAATAGAACAGGACGAGGTCCCTAGAAAAGATTAATACAAGAGGACGATGTTTCTGAAACAGATTAATACAACAGGACGACGTCCCTGAAACAGATTAATACAACAGGCGAGGTCCCTGAAACAGATTAATGCAGCAGAATGATGTCAGTGAAACAGATTAATACAACAGGACGAGGTCCCTGAAACAGGTTAATACAAGAGGACGAGGTCCGTGAAACAGATTAATGCAACAGGACGAGGTCCCTGAAATAGATTACTACTACAGGACGATGTCCCTGTAAATGATATATACAACAGGACGAGGTCCCTGTAACAGATTAATACAACAGGAGGAGGTCCCTGAAACAGATTAATATAACAGGACGAGGTCCCTGAAACTGATTAATTCAAGAGGACGAGGTCCGTGAAACAGATAAATACAACAGGACGAGGTCCCTGAAACAGATTAATAGAGCAGGATGAGGACCTGTAACAGATTAATACAGCAGGACGATGTCCCTGTTACAGATTAATACAACAGGACGAGGTCGCTTAAACCAATTAATAGAACAGGACGAGGTCCCTAAAACAGATTAATACAAGAGGACGATGTTTCTGAAACAGATTCATACAACAGGACGACGTCCCTGAAACAGATTAATAGAACAGGACGAGGTCCCTGAAACAGATTAATGCAGCAGGATGATGTCAGTGAAACAGATTAATACAACAGGACGAGTTCCCTGAAAATGATTAATACAACTAGACGAGGTCCCTGAAACAGGTTAATACAAGAGGACGAGGTCCGTGAAACAGATTAATACAACAGGACGAGGTCCATCAAACAAATGAATGGAACAGGAACAGGTCCCTGAAACAGATTAATGCAACAGGACGAGGTCCCTGAAATAGATTACTACAACAGGACGATGTCCCTGTAACAGATTAATACAACAGGACGAGGTCCCTGTAACAGATTAATACAACAGGAGGAGGTCCCTGAAACAGATTAATATAACAGGACGAGGTCCCTGAAACTGATTAATAGAAGAGGACGAGGTCCGTGAAACAGATAAATACAACAGGACGAGGTCCCTGAAACAGAATAATAGAGCAGGATGAGGACCTGTAACAGATTAATACAACAGGACAAGGTCCCTGTAACAGATTAATAGAACAGGACGAGGTCCCTGAAAGAAATTAATACAACAGGATGAGGTCCCTGAAACAGATTAATACAACAGGACGAGGTCCATGAAACAGATTAATATAACAGGACGAGGTCCCTGAAACAGGTTAATACCAGAGGACGAGGTCCCTGAAACAGATTAATACAACAGGACGAGGTCCGAGAAACAGATTAATACAACAGGACGAGGTCCGTGTAACAGATTAATATAACAGGACGAGGTCCGTGTAACAGATTAATATAACAGGACGAGGTCCCTGAAACAGGTTAATACAACATGACGAGGTCACTGAAACAGATTAATACAAGGGGACGAGGTCCCTGAAACAGATTAATACAACAGGACGAGGTCCATGAAACAGATTAATAGAACAGGACGATGTCCCTGAAACAGATTAATGCAAGAGGACGAGGTCCCTGAAACCAATTAATAGAAGAGGACGATGTCCCTGAAACAGATTAATACAAAAGGACGAGGTCCCTAAAACAGATTAATAGAACAGATCGAAGTCCCTGAAACAGATTAATTCAAGAGGATGAGGTCCCAGAAACAGGTTAATACAACAGGACGAGGTCGCTTAAACCAATAAATAGAACAGGAAGAGGTCCCTAGAAAAGATTAATACAAGAGGACGATGTTTCTGAAACAGATTAATACAACAGGACGACGTCCCTGAAACAGATTAATACAACAGGCGAGGTCCCTGAAACAGATTAATGCAGCAGGATGATGTCAGTGAAACAGATTAATACAACAGGACGAGGTCCCTGAAACTGATTAATACAACAGGACGAGGTCCCTGAAACAGGTTAATACAAGAGGACGAGGTCCGTGAAACAGATTAATACAACAGGACGAGGTCCCTGAAACAGATTAATGCAAGAGGACGAGGTCACTGTAACAGATTAATGCAACAGGACGAGGTCCCTGAAACAGATTAATACAACAGGACGAGGTCCCTGAAACAGATTAAAACAACAGGACGAGGTCCCTGAAAGAGATTAATACAAAAGGACGAGGTCCCTGAAACAGATTAATACAACAGGACGACGTCCCTGAAACAGATTAAAACAACAGGATGAGGTCCCTGAAACAGATTAATGCAGCAGGATGATGTCAGTGAAACAGATTAATACAACAGGACGAGGTCCCTGAAACTGATTAATACAACAGGACGAGGTCCCTGAATCAGATTAATACAAAAGGACGAGGTCCCTGAAACAGATTAATACAACAGGATGACGTCCCTGAAACAGATTAATACAAGAGGACGAGGTCCCTGAAACAGATTAATGCAACAGGATGAGGTCCCTGAAACTGATTAATAGAAGAGGACGAGGTCCGTGAAACAGATAAATACAACAGGACGAGGTCCCTGAAACAGATTAATAGAGCAGGATGAGGACCTGTAACAGATTAATACAACAGGACAAGGTCCCTGTAACAAATTAATAGAACAGGACGAGGTCCCTGAAAGAAATTAATACAACAGGATGAGGTCACTGTAACAGATTAATACAGCAGGACGATGTCCCTGAAACAGATTAATACAACAGGACGACGTCCCTAAAACAGATTAATAGAACAGATCGAAGTCCCTGAAACAGATTAATACAACAGGACGAGGTCCCTGAAACTGATTAATAGAAGAGGACGAGGTCCGTGAAACAGATAAATACAACAGGACGAGGTCCCTGAAACAAATTAATAGAGCAGGATGAGGACCTGTAACAGATTAATACAACAGGACAAGGTCCCTGTAACAAATTAATAGAACAGGACGAGGTCCCTGAAAGAAATTAATACAACAGGATGAGGTCACTGTAACAGATTAATACAGCAGGACGATGTCCCTGAAACAGATTAATACAACAGGACGACGTCCCTAAAACAGATTAATAGAACAGATCGAAGTCCCTGAAACAGATTAATACAACAGGACAAGATCGCAGAAACAGATTAATTCAAGAGGATGAGGTCCCAGAAACATGTTAATACAACAGGACGAGGTCCTTGAAATACATTAATACAACAGGACGAGGTCGCTTAAACCAATTAATAGAACAGGACGAGGTCCCTAAAACAGATTAATACAAGAGGATGATGTTTCTGAAACAGATTAATACAACAGGACGACGTCCCTGAAACAGATTAAAACAACAGGATGAGGTCCCTGAAACAGATTAATGCAGCAGGATGATGTCAGTGAAACAGATTAATACAACAGGACGAGGTCCCTGAAACTGATTAATACAACAGGACGAGGTCCCTGAAACAGATTAATACAAAAGGACGAGGTCCCTGAAACAGATTAATACAACAGGATGACGTCCCTGAAACAGATTAATACAAGAGGACGAGGTCCCTGAAACAGATTAATGCAACAGGATGAGGTCCCTGAAACAGATTAATACAACAGGACGAGGTCCCTGAAACTGATTAATAGAAGAGGACGAGGTCCGTGAAACAGATAAATACAACAGGACGAGGTCCCTGAAACAGATTAATAGAGCAGGATGAGGACCTGTAACAGATTAATACAACAGGACAAGGTCCCTGTAACAAATTAATAGAACAGGACGAGGTCCCTGAAAGAAATTAATACAACAGGATGAGGTCACTGTAACAGATTAATACAGCAGGACGATGTCCCTGTTACAGATTAATACAACAGGACGAGGTCGCTTAAACCAATTAATAGAACAGGACGACGTCAATAAAACAGATTAATACACCAAGACGAGGACCCTGCAACAAATTAATATAAGAGGACGAGGTCCAAGAAACAGATTAATGCAACAGGACGAGGTCCCTGAAACAGATTAATACAACAGGACGAGGTCCCTGAAACAGATTAATGGAACAGGATGAGGTCCCTGAAACATATTAATACAAGAGGACGAGATCCCTGAAACAGATAAATACAACTGGACGAGGTCCCTGAAACAGATTAATACAACAGGACGAGGTCCCTGAAACAGATTAATGCAAAAGGACGAGGTCCCTGAAACAGATTAATACAACAGGACGAGGTCCCTGAAACAGATTAATACAACAGGACGAGGTCCCTGAAACAGATTAATACAACAGGATGACGTCCCTGAAACAGATTAATACAACAGGACGAGGTCACTGAAACAGATTAATGCAATAGGACGAGGTCCCTGAAACAGATTAATACAACAGGACGAGGTCCCTGAAACAGAATAATGCAACAGGACGAGGTTCCTGAAACAGATTAATACAAAAGGACGAGGTCCCCAAAACAGATTAATATAACAGGACGAGGTCCCTGAAACAGATTAATACACCAGGACGAGGTCCCTAAAAGAGATTAATGCAAAAGGACGAAGTCCCTGAAACAGATTAATACAAGAGGACGAGGTCCCTGATACAGATTAATACAACAGGACGAGGTCCCAGAAACAGATTAATACAAGAGGACGAGGTCCGTGTAACAGATTAATATAACAGGACGAGGTCCCTGAAACAGGTTAATACAACATGACGAGGTCACTGAAACAGATTAATACAAGAGGACGAGGTCCCTGAAACAGATTAATACAACAGGACGAGGTCCATGAAACAGATTAATTGAACAGGACGATGTCCCTGAAACAGATTAATGCAATAGGACGAGGTCCCTGAAACAAATTAATAGAAGAGGACGATGTCCCTGAAACAGATTAATACAAAAGGACGAGGTCCCTAAAACAGATTAATAGAACAGATCGAAGTCCCTGAAACAGATTAATTCAAGAGGATGAGGTCCCAGAAACAGGTTAATACAACAGGACGAGGTCGCTTAAACCAATAAATAGAACAGGACGAGGTCCCTAGAAAAGATTAATACAAGAGGACGATGTTTCTGAAACAGATTAATACAACAGGACGACGTCCCTGAAACAGATTAATACAACAGGCGAGGTCCCTGAAACAGATTAATGCAGGAGGATGATGTCAGTGAAACAGATTAATACAACAGGACGAGGTCCCTGAAACTGATTAATACAACAGGACGAGGTCCCTGAAACAGGTTAATACAAGAGGACGAGGTCCGTGAAACAGATTAATACAACAGGACGAGGTCCATCAAACATATTAATACAACAGGAACAGTTCCCTGAAACAGATTAATGCAACAGGACGAGGTCCCTGAAATAGATTACTACTACAGGACGATGTCCCTGTAAATGATTAATACAACAGGACGAGGTCCCTGTAACAGATTAATACAACAGGAGGAGGTCCCTGAAACAGATTAATATAACAGGACGAGGTCCCTGAAACTGATTAATTCAAGAGGACGAGTCCGTGAAACAGATAAATACAACAGGACGAGGTCCATGAAACAGATTAATAGAACAGGACGATGTCCCTGAAACAGATTAATGCAAGAGGACGAGGTCCCTGAAACCAATTAATAGAAGAGGACGATGTCCCTGAAACAGATTAATACAAAAGGACGAGGTCCCTAAAACAGATTAATAGAACGGATCGAAGTCCCTGAAACAGATTAATTCAAGAGGATGAGGTCCCAGAAACAGGTTAATACAACAGGACGAGGTCGCTTAAACCAATAAATAGAACAGGACGAGGTCCCTAGAAAAGATTAATACAAGAGGACGATGTTTCTGAAACAGATTAATACAACAGGACGACGTCCCTGAAACAGATTAATACAACGGGCGAGGTCCCTGAAACAGATTAATGCAGCAGGATGATGTCAGTGAAACAGATTAATACAACAGGACGAGGTCCCTGAAACTGATTAATACAACAGGACGAGGTCCCTGAAACAGGTTAATACAAGAGGACGAGGTCCGTGAAACAGATTAATACAACAGGACGAGGTCCCTGAAACAGATTAATGCAAGAGGACGAGGTCACTGTAACAGATTAATGCAACAGGACGAGGTCCCTGAAACAGATTAATACAACAGGACGAGGTCCCTGAAACATATTAATACAACAGGACGAGGTCCCTGAAAGAGATTAATACAAAAGGACGAGGTCCCTGAAACAGATTAATACAACAGGACGACGTCCCTGAAACAGATTAAAACAACAGGATGAGGTCCCTGAAACAGATTAATGCAGCAGGATGATGTCAGTGAAACAGATTAATACAACAGGACGAGGTCCCTGAAACTGATTAATATAACAGGACGAGGTCCCTGTAACAGATTAATACAACAGGATGATGTCCCTGAAACAGATTAATGCAACAGGACGAGGTCCCTGAAACAGATTAATAGAACAGGACGAGGTCCCTGAAACAGATTAATACAACAGGACGAGGTCCCTGTAACAGATTAATACAACAGGATGATGTCCCTGAAACAGGTTAATGCAACAGGACGAGCTCCCTGAAACGGATTAATACAAGAGGACGAGGTCCCTGTAACAGATTAATGCAACAGGACGAGGTCCCTGAAACAGATTAATACAACAGGACGAGATCCCTGAAACAGATTAATAGAACAGGACGAGGTAGCTGAAACAGATTAATGCAACAGGAGGAGGTCCCTGAAACAGATTAATGCAACAGGACGAGGTCCCTGAAACTGATTAATAGAAGAGGACGAGGTCCGTGAAACAGATAAATACAACAGGACGAGGTCCCTGAAACAGATTAATAGAGCAGGATGAGGACCTGTAACAGATTAATACAACAGGACAAGGTCACTGTAACAAATTAATAGAACAGGACGAGGTCCCTGAAAGAAATTAATACAACAGGATGAGGTCACTGTAACAGATTAATACAGCAGGACGATGTCCCTGAAACAGATTAATACAACAGGACGACGTCCCTAAAACAGATTAATAGAACAGATCGAAGTCCCTGAAACAGATTAATACAACAGGACAAGATCGCAGAAACAGATTAATTCAAGAGGATGAGGTCCCAGAAACATGTTAATACAACAGGACGAGGTCCTTGAAATACATTAATACAACAGGACGAGGTCGCTTAAACCAATTAATAGAACAGGACGAGGTCCCTAAAACAGATTAATACAAGAGGATGATGTTTCTGAAACAGATTAATACAACAGGACGACGTCCCTGAAACAGATTAAAACAACAGGATGAGGTCCCTGAAACACATTAATGCAGCAGGATGATGTCAGTGAAACAGATTAATACAACAGGACGAGGTCCCTGAAACTGATTAATACAACAGGACGAGGTCCCTGAAACAGATTTATACAAAAGGACGAGGTCCCTGAAACAGATTAATACAACAGGATGACGTCCCTGAAACAGATTAATACAAGAGGACGAGGTCCCTGAAACAGATTAATGCAACAGGATGAGGTCCCTGAAACAGATTAATACAACAGGACGAGGTCCCTGAAACTGATTAATAGAAGAGGACGAGGTCCGTGAAACAGATAAATACAACAGGACGAGGTCCCTGAAACAGATTAATAGAGCAGGATGAGGACCTGTAACAGATTAATACAACAGGACAAGGTCCCTGTAACAAATTAATAGAACAGGACGAGGTCCCTGAAAGAAATTAATACAACAGGATGAGGTCACTGTAACAGATTAATACAGCAGGACGATGTCCCTGTTACAGATTAATACAACAGGACGAGGTCGCTTAAACCAATTAATAGAACAGGACGACGTCAATAAAACAGATTAATACACCAAGACGAGGACCCTGCAACAAATTAATATAAGAGGACGAGGTCCAAGAAACAGATTAATGCAACAGGACGAGGTCCCTGAAACAGATTAATACAACAGGACGAGGTCCCTGAAACAGATTAATGGAACAGGATGAGGTCCCTGAAACATATTAATACAAGAGGACGAGATCCCTGAAACAGATAAATACAACTGGACGAGGTCCCTGAAACAGATTAATACAACAGGACGAGGTCCCTGAAACAGATTAATGCAAAAGGACGAGGTCCCTGAAACAGATTAATACAACAGGACGAGGTCCCTGAAACAGATTAATACAACAGGACGAGGTCCCTGAAACAGATTAATACAACAGGATGACGTCCCTGAAACAGATTAATACAACAGGACGAGGTCACTGAAACAGATTAATGCAATAGGACGAGGTCCCTGAAACAGATTAATACAACAGGACGAGGTCCCTGAAACAGAATAATGCAACAGGACGAGGTTCCTGAAACAGATTAATACAAAAGGACGAGGTCCCTAAAACAGATTAATATAACAGGACGAGGTCCCTGAAACAGATTAATACACCAGGACGAGGTCCCTAAAATAGATTAATACAAAAGGACGAAGTCCCTGAAACAGATTAATACAAGAGGACGAGGTCCCTGATACAGATTAATACAACAGGACGAGGTCCCAGAAACAGATTAATACAAGAGGACGAGGTCCGTGTAACAGATTAATATAACAGGACGAGGTCCCTGAAACAGGTTAATACAACATGACGAGGTCACTGAAACAGATTAATACAACAGGACGAGGTCCATGAAACAGATTAATTGAACAGGACGATGTCCCTGAAACAGATTAATGCAATAGGACGAGGTCCCTGAAACAAATTAATAGAAGAGGACGATGTCCCTGAAACAGATTAATACAAAAGGACGAGGTCCCTAAAACAGATTAATAGAACAGATCGAAGTCCCTGAAACAGATTAATTCAAGAGGATGAGGTCCCAGAAACAGGTTAATACAACAGGACGAGGTCGCTTAAACCAATAAATAGAACAGGACGAGGTCCCTAGAAAAGATTAATACAAGAGGACGATGTTTCTGAAACAGATTAATACAACAGGACGACGTCCCTGAAACAGATTAATACAACAGGCGAGGTCCCTGAAACAGATTAATGCAGCAGGATGATGTCAGTGAAACAGATTAATACAACAGGACGAGGTCCCTGAAACTGATTAATACAACAGGACGAGGTCCCTGAAACAGGTTAATACAAGAGGACGAGGTCCGTGAAATAGATTACTACTACAGGACGATGTCCCTGTAAATGATTAATACAACAGGACGAGGTCCCTGTAACAGATTAATACAACAGGAGGAGGTCCCTGAAACAGATTAATATAACAGGACGAGGTCCCTGAAACTGATTAATTCAAGAGGACGAGTCCGTGAAACAGATAAATACAACAGGACGAGGTCCCTGAAACAGATTAATAGAGCAGGATGAGGACCTGTAACAGATTAATACAACAGGACAAGGTCCCTGTAACAGATTAATACAGCAGGACGATGTCCCTGTTACAGATTAATACAACAGGACGAGGTCGCTTAAACCAATTAATAGAACAGGACGAGGTCCCTAAAACAGATTAATACAAGAGGACGATGTTTCTGAAACAGATTCATACAACAGGACGACGTCCCTGAAACAGATTAATAGAACAGGACGAGGTCCCTGAAACAGATTAATGCAGCAGGATGATGTCAGTGAAACAGATTAATACAACAGGACGAGTTCCCTGAAAATGATTAATACAACTAGACGAGGTCCCTGAAACAGGTTAATACAAGAGGACGAGGTCCGTGAAACAGATTAATACAACAGGACGAGGTCCATCAAACAAATGAATAGAACAGGAACAGGTCCCTGAAACAGATTAATGCAACAGGACGAGGTCCCTGAAATAGATTACTACAACAGGACG
The DNA here is from genome assembly GCF_036971445.1 of Narcine bancroftii. Taxonomy (NCBI): domain Eukaryota; kingdom Metazoa; phylum Chordata; class Chondrichthyes; order Torpediniformes; family Narcinidae; genus Narcine; species Narcine bancroftii. The sequence continues at coordinate 7,721,378 of NC_091470.1, read as the reverse complement.
ATGTCCCTGTAACAGATTAATACAACAGGACGAGGTCCCTGTAACAGATTAATACAACAGGAGGAGGTCCCTGAAACAGATTAATATAACAGGACGAGGTCCCTGAAACTGATTAATAGAAGAGGACGAGGTCCGTGAAACAGATAAATACAACAGGACGAGGTCCCTGAAACAGAATAATAGAGCAGGATGAGGACCTGTAACAGATTAATACAACAGGACAAGGTCCCTGTAACAGATTAATAGAACAGGACGAGGTCCCTGAAAGAAATTAATACAACAGGATGAGGTCCCTGTAACAGATTAATACAACAGGACGAGGTCCGAGAAACAGATTAATATAACAGGACGAGGTCCGTGTAACAGATTAATATAACAGGACGAGGTCCCTGAAACAGGTTAATACAACATGACGAGGTCCCTGAAACAGATTAATACAACTGGACAAGATCCCAGAAACAGATTTATTCAAGAGGATGAGGTCCCAGAAACAGGTTAATACAACAGGACGAGGTCCTTGAAATAGATTAATACAACAGGACGAGGTCGCTTAAACCAATTAATAGAACAGGACGAGGTCCCTAAAACAGATTAATACAAGAGGATGATGTTTCTGAAACAGATTAATACAACAGGACGACGTCCCTGGAACAGATTAATACAACAGGACGAGGTACCTGAAACGGATTAATGCAGCAGGATGATGTCAGTGAAACAGATTAATACAACAGGACGAGGTCCCTGAAACTGATTAATACAACAGGACGAGGTCCCTGAAACAGATTAATACAAAAGGACGAGGTCCCTGAAACAGATTAATACAACAGGACGAGGTCCCTCAAACATATTAATACAACAGGACCAGGTCCCTGAAACAGATTAATGCAACAGGACGAGGTTCCTGAAATAGATTACTACAACAGGACGATGTCCCTGTAACAGATTAATACAACAGGAGGAGGTCCCTGAAACAGATTAATATAACAGGACGAGGTCCCTGAAACTGATTAAAACAAGAGGACGAGGTCCCTGAAACAGTTTAATACAAGAGGACGAGGTCCGTGAAACAGATAAATACAACAGGACAAGGTCCCTGAAACAGATTAATACAACAGGACGAGGTCCCTGTAACAGATTAATACAACAGGATGATGTCCCTGAAACAGATTAATGCAACAGGACGAGGTCCCTGAAACAGATTAATAGAACAGGACGAGGTCCCTGAAACAGATTAATACAACAGGACGAGGTCCCTGTAACAGATTAATACAACAGGATGATGTCCCTGAAACAGGTTAATGCAACAGGACGAGCTCCCTGAAACGGATTAATACAAGAGGACGAGGTCCCTGTAACAGATTAATGCAACAGGACGAGGTCCCTGAAACAGATTAATACAACAGGACGAGATCCCTGAAACAGATTAATAGAACAGGACGAGGTAGCTGAAACAGATTAATGCAACAGGAGGAGGTCCCTGAAACAGATTAATGCAACAGGACGAGGTCCCTGTAACAGATTATTGCAAGAGGACGAGGTCCCTGAAACAGATGAATACAAAAGGACGAGGTCCCTGTAACAGATTAATGCAACAGGACGAGGTCACTGAAACAGATTAATACAACAGGACGAGGTCCCTGAAACAGATTAATACAACAGGACGAGGTCCCTGAAACAGATTAATGGAACAGGATGAGGTCCCTGAAACAGATTAATACAAGAGGACGAGATCCCTGAAACAGATTAATACAAGAGGATGATGTCCCTGAAACAGATTAATACAACAGGACGAGATCCCTGAAAAAGATTAATGGAACAGGATGAGGTCCCTGAAACAGATTAATACAAGAGGACGAGATCCCTGAAACAGATAAATACAACAGGACGAGGTCCCTGAAACAGATTAATACAACAGGACGAGGTCCCTGAAACAGATTAATACAAAAGGACGAGGTCCCTGAAACAGATTAATACAACAGGATGACGTCCCTGAAACAGATTAATACAAGAGGACGAGGTCCCTGAAACAGATTAATGCAACAGGATGAGGTCCCTGAAACAGATTAATACAAGAGGACGAAGTCCCTGAAACAGATTAATACAACAGGACGAGGTCCCTGAAACAGATTAATACAACAGGACGAGGTCCATGAAACAGATTAATATAACAGGACGAGGTCCCTGAAACAGGTTAATACAAGAGGACGAGGTCCCTGAAACAGATTAATACAACAGGACGAGGTCCCTGAAACAGATTAATGCAACAGGATGAGGTCCCTGAAACAGATTAATACAAGAGGACGAAGTCCCTGAAACAGATTAATACAACAGGACGAGGTCCCTGAAACAGATTAATACAACAGGACGAGGTCCCTGGAACAGATTAATACACCAGGACGAGGTCCTTTAAACAGATTAATACAAAAGGACGAGGTCCCTAAAGCAGATTAATATAACAGGACGAGGTCCCTGAAACAGATTAATACACCAGGACGAGGTCCCTAAAAGAGATTAATACAAAAGGACGAAGTCCCTGAAACAGGTTAATACAACAGGACGAGGTCCTTGAAATAGATTAATACAACAGGACGATGTTTCTGAAACAGATTAATACAACAGGACGACGTCCCTGAAACACATTAATACAAGAGGACGATGTTTCTGAAACAGATTAATAAAACAGGACGACGTCCCTGAAACAGATTAATACAACAGGACGAGGTCCCTGAAACAGATTAATGCAGCAGGATGATGTCAGTGAAACAGATTAATACAAGAGGACGAGGTCCGTGAAACAGATAAATACAACAGGACGAGGACCTGTAACAGATTAATACAGCGAGACGATGTCCCTGTAACAGATTAATACAACAGGACGAGGTCCCTGAAACAGATCAATACAACAGGACGAGGTCCCTGTAAAAGATTAATACAACAGGACAAGGTCCCTTTAACAGATTAATAGAACAGGACTAGGTCCCTGAAAGAGATTAATACAACAGGATGAGGTCCCTGAAACATATTAATACAACAGGACGAGGTCCCTGAAAGAGATTAATACAAAAGGACGAGGTCCCTGAAACAGATTAATACAACAGGACGAGGTCCCTGAAACAGATTAATACAACAGGACGAGGTCCCTGAAACTGATTAATACAAGAGGACGAGGTCCCTGAAACAGATTAATACAAGAGGACGAGGTCCGTGAAACAGATAAATACAACAGGACGAGGTCCCTGAAACAGATTAATAGAGCAGGATGAGGACCTGTAACAAATTAATACAAAAGGACAAGGTCCCTGTAACAGATTAATAGAACAGGACAAGGTCCCTGAAAGAGATTAATACAACAGGATAAGGTCCCTGTAACAGATTAATACAGCAGGACGATGTCCCTGTTACAGATTAATACAACAGGACGATGTCCCTGAAACAGATTAATACAACAGGACGAGGTCCCTGTAACAGATTAATACAACAGTATGATGTCCCTGAAACAGATTAATGCAAATGGACGAGGTCCCTGAAACAGATTAATACAACAGGATGAGGTCCCTGAAACAGATTAATACAAGAGGACGATGTCCCTGAAACAGATTAATACAAAAGGACGAGGTCCCTAAAACAGATTAATAGAACAGATCGAAGTCCCTGAAACAGATTAATTCAAGAGGATGAGGTCCCACAAACAGGTTAATACAACAGGACGAGGTCGCTTAAACCAATAAATAGAACAGGACGAGGTCCCTAGAAAAGATTAATACAAGAGGACGATGTTTCTGAAACAGATTGATACAACAGGACGACGTCCCTGAAACAGATTAATGCAGCAGGATGATGTCAGTGAAACAGATTAATACAACAGAACGAGTTCCCTGAAAATGATTAATACAACTAGACGAGGTCCCTGAAACAGGTTAATACAAGAGGACGAGGTCCGTGAAACAGATTAATACAACAGGACGAGGTCCATCAAACAAATGAATAGAACAGGAACAGGTCCCTGAAACAGATTAATGCAACAGGACGAGGTCCCTGAAATAGATTACTACAACAGGACGATGTCCCTGTAACAGATTAATACAACAGGACGAGGTCCCTGTAACAGATTAATACAACAGGAGGAGGTCCCTGAAACAGATTAATATAACAGGACGAGGTCCCTGAAACTGATTAATAGAAGAGGACGAGGTCCGTGAAACAGATAAATACAACAGGACGAGGTCCCTGAAACAGAATAATAGAGCAGGATGAGGACCTGTAACAGATTAATACAACAGGACAAGGTCCCTGTAACAGATTAATAGAACAGGACGAGGTCCCTGAAAGAAATTAATACAACAGGATGAGGTCCCTGAAACAGATTAATACAACAGGACGAGGTCCATGAAACAGATTAATATAACAGGACGAGGTCCCTGAAACAGGTTAATACCAGAGGACGAGGTCCCTGAAACAGATTAATACAACAGGACGAGGTCCGAGAAACAGATTAATACAACAGGACGAGGTCCGTGTAACAGATTAATATAACAGGACGAGGTCCGTGTAACAGATTAATATAACAGGACGAGGTCCCTGAAACAGGTTAATACAACATGACGAGGTCACTGAAACAGATTAATACAAGGGGACGAGGTCCCTGAAACAGATTAATACAACAGGACGAGGTCCATGAAACAGATTAATAGAACAGGACGATGTCCCTGAAACAGATTAATGCAAGAGGACGAGGTCCCTGAAACCAATTAATAGAAGAGGACGATGTCCCTGAAACAGATTAATACAAAAGGACGAGGTCCCTAAAACAGATTAATAGAACAGATCGAAGTCCCTGAAACAGATTAATTCAAGAGGATGAGGTCCCAGAAACAGGTTAATACAACAGGACGAGGTCGCTTAAACCAATAAATAGAACAGGACGAGGTCCCTAGAAAAGATTAATACAAGAGGACGATGTTTCTGAAACAGATTAATACAACAGGACGACGTCCCTGAAACAGATTAATACAACAGGCGAGGTCCCTGAAACAGATTAATGCAGCAGGATGATGTCAGTGAAACAGATTAATACAACAGGACGAGGTCCCTGAAACTGATTAATACAACAGGACGAGGTCCCTGAAACAGGTTAATACAAGAGGACGAGGTCCGTGAAACAGATTAATACAACAGGACGAGGTCCCTGAAACAGATTAATGCAAGAGGACGAGGTCACTGTAACAGATTAATGCAACAGGACGAGGTCCCTGAAACAGATTAATACAACAGGACGAGGTCCCTGAAACATATTAATACAACAGGACGAGGTCCCTGAAAGAGATTAATACAAAAGGACGAGGTCCCTGAAACAGATTAATACAACAGGACGACGTCCCTGAAACAGATTAATACAACAGGACGAGGTCCCTGAAACTGATTAATACAACAGGACGAGGTCCCTGAATCAGATTAATACAAAAGGACGAGGTCCCTGAAACAGATTAATACAACAGGATGACGTCCCTGAAACAGATTAATACAAGAGGACGAGGTCCCTGAAACAGATTAATGCAACAGAATGAGGTCCCTGAAACTGATTAATAGAAGAGGACGAGGTCCGTGAAACAGATAAATACAACAGGACGAGGTCCCTGAAACAGATTAATAGAGCAGGATGAGGACCTGTAACAGATTAATACAACAGGACAAGGTCCCTGTAACAAATTAATAGAACAGGACGAGGTCCCTGAAAGAAATTAATACAACAGGATGAGGTCACTGTAACAGATTAATACAGCAGGACGATGTCCCTGAAACAGATTAATACAACAGGACGACGTCCCTAAAACAGATTAATAGAACAGATCGAAGTCCCTGAAACAGATTAATACAACAGGACGAGGTCCCTGAAACTGATTAATAGAAGAGGACGAGGTCCGTGAAACAGATAAATACAACAGGACGAGGTCCCTGAAACAGATTAATAGAGCAGGATGAGGACATGTAACAGATTAATACAACAGGACAAGGTCCCTGTAACAAATTAATAGAACAGGACGAGGTCCCTGAAAGAAATTAATACAACAGGATGAGGTCACTGTAACAGATTAATACAGCAGGACGATGTCCCTGAAACAGATTAATACAACAGGACGACGTCCCTAAAACAGATTAATAGAACAGATCGAAGTCCCTGAAACAGATTAATACAACAGGACAAGATCGCAGAAACAGATTAATTCAAGAGGATGAGGTCCCAGAAACATGTTAATACAACAGGACGAGGTCCTTGAAATACATTAATACAACAGGACGAGGTCGCTTAAACCAATTAATAGAACAGGACGAGGTCCCTAAAACAGATTAATACAAGAGGATGATGTTTCTGAAACAGATTAATACAACAGGACGAGGTCCCTGAAACAGATTAATACAACAGGATGACGTCCCTGAAACAGATTAATACAAGAGGACGAGGTCCCTGAAACAGATTAAAACAACAGGATGAGGTCCCTGAAACAGATTAATGCAGCAGGATGATGTCAGTGAAACAGATTAATACAACAGGACGAGGTCCCTGAAACAGATTAATACAAAAGGACGAGGTCCCTGAAACAGATTAATACAACAGGATGACGTCCCTGAAACAGATTAATACAAGAGGACGAGGTCCCTGAAACAGATTAATGCAACAGGATGAGGTCCCTGAAACAGATTAATACAACAGGACGAGGTCCCTGAAACTGATTAATAGAAGAGGACGAGGTCCGTGAAACAGATAAATACAACAGGACGAGGTCCCTGAAACAGATTAATAGAACAGGACGAGGTCCCTGAAAGAAATTAATACAACAGGATGAGGTCACTGTAACAGATTAATACAGCAGGACGATGTCCCTGTTACAGATTAATACAACAGGACGAGGTCGCTTAAACCAATTAATAGAACAGGACGACGTCAATAAAACAGATTAATACACCAAGACGAGGACCCTGCAACAAATTAATATAAGAGGACGAGGTCCAAGAAACAGATTAATGCAACAGGACGAGGTCCCTGAAACAGATTAATACAACAGGACGAGGTCCCTGAAACAGATTAATGGAACAGGATGAGGTCCCTGAAACATATTAATACAAGAGGACGAGATCCCTGAAACAGATAAATAAAACTGGACGAGGTCCCTGAAACAGATTAATACAACAGGACGAGGTCCCTGAAACAGATTAATGCAAAAGGAAGAGGTCCCTGAAACAGATTAATACAACAGGACGAGGTCCCTGAAACAGATTAATACAACAGGACGAGGTCCCTGAAACAGATTAATACAACAGGATGACGTCCCTGAAACAGATTAATACAACAGGACGAGGTCACTGAAACAGATTAATGTAATAGGACGAGGTCCCTGAAACAGATTAATACAACAGGACGAGGTCCCTGAAACAGAATAATGCAACAGGACGAGGTTCCTGAAACAGATTAATACAAAAGGACGAGGTCCCTAAAACAGATTAATATAACAGGACGAGGTCCCTGAAACAGATTAATACACCAGGACGAGGTCCCTAAAAGAGATTAATACAAAAGGACGAAGTCCCTGAAACAGATTAATACAAGAGGACGAGGTCCATGAAACAGATTAATTGAACAGGACGAGGTCCCAGAAACAGATTAATACAAGAGGACGAGGTCCGTGTAACAGATTAATATAACAGGACGAGGTCCCTGAAACAGGTTAATACAACATGACGAGGTCACTGAAACAGATTAATACAAGAGGACGAGGTCCCTGAAACAGATTAATACAACAGGACGAGGTCCATGAAACAGATTAATTGAACAGGACGATGTCCCTGAAACAGATTAATGCAATAGGACGAGGTCCCTGAAACAAATTAATAGAAGAGGACGATGTCCCTGAACCAGATTAATACAAAAGGACGAGGTCCCTAAAACAGATTAATAGAACAGATCGAAGTCCCTGAAACAGATTAATTCAAGAGGATGAGGTCCCAGAAACAGGTTAATACAACAGGACGAGGTCGCTTAAACCAATAAATAGAACAGGACGAGGTCCCTAGAAAAGATTAATACAAGAGGACGATGTTTCTGAAACAGATTAATACAACAGGACGACGTCCCTGAAACAGATTAATACAACAGGCGAGGTCCCTGAAACAGATTAATGCAGCAGGATGATGTCAGTGAAACAGATTAATACAACAGGACGAGGTCCCTGAAACTGATTAATACAACAGGACGAGGTCCCTGAAACAGGTTAATACAACAGGACGAGGTCCGTGAAACAGATTAATACAACAGGACGAGGTCCATCAAACATATTAATACAACAGGAACTGTTCCCTGAAACAGATTAATGCAACAGGACGAGGTCCCTGAAATAGATTACTACTACAGGACGATGTCCCTGTAAATGATTAATACAACAGGACGAGGTCCCTGTAACAGATTAATACAACAGGAGGAGGTCCCTGAAACAGATTAATATAACAGGACGAGGTCCCTGAAACTGATTAATTCAAGAGGACGAGTCCGTGAAACAGATAAATACAACAGGACGAGGTCCCTGAAACAGATTAATAGAGCAGGATGAGGTCCCTGAAAGAGATTAATACAACAGGATGAGGTCCCTGTAACAGATTAATACAGCAGGACGATGTCCCTGTTACAGATTAATACAACAGGACGAGGTCGCTTAAACCAATTAATAGAACAGGACGAGGTCCCTAAAACAGATTAATACAAGAGGACGATGTTTCTGAAACAGATTCATACAACAGGACGACGTCCCTGAAACAGATTAATAGAACAGGACGAGGTCCCTGAAACAGATTAATGCAGCAGGATGATGTCAGTGAAACAGATTAATACAACAGGACGAGTTCCCTGAAAATGATTAATACAACTAGACGAGGTCCCTGAAACAGGTTAATACAAGAGGACGAGGTCCGTGAAACAGATTAATACAACAGGACGAAGTCCATCAAACAAATGAATAGAACAGGAACAGGTCCCTGAAACAGATTAATGCAACAGGACGAGGTCCCTGAAATAGATTACTACAACAGGACGATGTCCCTGTAACAGATTAATACAACAGGACGAGGTCCCTGTAACAGATTAATACAACAGGAGGAGGTCCCTGAAACAGATTAATATAACAGGACGAGGTCCCTGAAACTGATTAATAGAAGAGGACGAGGTCCGTGAAACAGATAAATACAACAGGACGAGGTCCCTGAAACAGAATAATAGAGCAGGATGAGGACCTGTAACAGATTAATACAACAGGACAAGGTCCCTGTAACAGATTAATAGAACAGGACGAGGTCCCTGAAAGAAATTAATACAACAGGATGAGGTCCCTGAAACAGATTAATACAACAGGACGAGGTCCATGAAACAGATTAATATAACAGGACGAGGTCCCTGAAACAGGTTAATACCAGAGGACGAGGTCCCTGAAACAGATTAATACAACAGGACGAGGTCCGAGAAACAGATTAATACAACAGGACGAGGTCCGTGTAACAGATTAATATAACAGGACGAGGTCCGTGTAACAGATTAATATAACAGGACGAGGTCCCTGAAACAGGTTAATACAACATGACGAGGTCCCTGAAACAGATTAATACAACAGGACAAGATCCCAGAAACAGATTTATTCAAGAGGATGAGGTCCCAGAAACAGGTTAATACAACAGGACGAGGTCCCTGAAACGGATTAATGCAGCAGGATGATGTCAGTGAAACAGATTAATACAACAGGACGAGGTCCCTGAAACTGATTAATACAACAGGACGAGGTCCCTGAAACAGATTAATACAAAAGGACGAGGTCCCTGAAACAGATTAATACAACAGGACGAGGTCCCTCAAACATATTAATACAACAGGACCAGGTCCCTGAAACAGATTAATGCAACAGGACGAGGTTCCTGAAATAGATTACTACAACAGGACGATGTCCCTGTAACAGATTAATACAACAGGAGGAGGTCCCTGAAACAGATTAATATAACAGGACGAGGTCCCTGAAACTGATTAAAACAAGAGGACGAGGTCCCTGAAACAGTTTAATACAAGAGGACGAGGTCCGTGAAACAGATAAATACAACAGGACAAGGTCCCTGAAACAGATTAATACAACAGGACGAGGTCCCTGTAACAGATTAATACAACAGGATGATGTCCCTGAAACAGATTAATGCAACAGGACGAGGTCCCTGAAACAGATTAATAGAACAGGACGAGGTCCCTGAAACAGATTAATACAACAGGACGAGGTCCCTGTAACAGATTAATACAACTGGATGATGTCCCTGAAACAGGTTAATGCAACAGGACGAGCTCCCTGAAACGGATTAATACAAGAGGACGAGGTCCCTGTAACAGATTAATGCAACAGGACGAGGTCCCTGAAACAGATTAATACAACAGGACGAGATCCCTGAAACAGATTAATAGAACAGGACGAGGTAGCTGAAACAGATTAATGCAACAGGAGGAGGTCCCTGAAACAGATTAATGCAACAGGACGAGGTCCCTGTAACAGATTATTGCAAGAGGACGAGGTCCCTGAAACAGATGAATACAAAAGGACGAGGTCCCTGTAACAGATTAATGCAACAGCACGAGGTCACTGAAACAGATTAATACAACAGGACGAGGTCCCTGAAACAGATTAATACAAAAGGACGAGGTCCCTGAAACAGATTAATACAACAGGATGACGTCCCTGAAACAGATTAATACAAGAGGACGAGGTCCCTGAAACAGATTAATGCAACAGGATGAGGTCCCTGAAACAGATTAATACAACAGGACGAGGTCCCTGAAACTGATTAATAGAAGAGGACGAGGTCCGTGAAACAGATAAATACAACAGGACGAGGTCCCTGAAACAGATTAATAGAACAGGACGAGGTCCCTGAAAGAAATTAATACAACAGGATGAGGTCACTGTAACAGATTAATACAGCAGGACGATGTCCCTGTTACAGATTAATACAACAGGACGAGGTCGCTTAAACCAATTAATAGAACAGGACGACGTCAATAAAACAGATTAATACACCAAGACGAGGACCCTGCAACAAATTAATATAAGAGGACGAGGTCCAAGAAACAGATTAATGCAACAGGACGAGGTCCCTGAAACAGATTAATACAACAGGACGAGGTCCCTGAAACAGATTAATGGAACAGGATGAGGTCCCTGAAACATATTAATACAAGAGGACGAGATCCCTGAAACAGATAAATAAAACTGGACGAGGTCCCTGAAACAGATTAATACAACAGGACGAGGTCCCTGAAACAGATTAATGCAAAAGGAAGAGGTCCCTGAAACAGATTAATACAACAGGACGAGGTCCCTGAAACAGATTAATACAACAGGACGAGGTCCCTGAAACAGATTAATACAACAGGATGACGTCCCTGAAACAGATTAATACAACAGGACGAGGTCACTGAAACAGATTAATGTAATAGGACGAGGTCCCTGAAACAGATTAATACAACAGGACGAGGTCCCTGAAACAGAATAATGCAACAGGACGAGGTTCCTGAAACAGATTAATACAAAAGGACGAGGTCCCTAAAACAGATTAATATAACAGGACGAGGTCCCTGAAACAGATTAATACACCAGGACGAGGTCCCTAAAAGAGATTAATACAAAAGGACGAAGTCCCTGAAACAGATTAATACAAGAGGACGAGGTCCATGAAACAGATTAATTGAACAGGACGAGGTCCCAGAAACAGATTAATACAAGAGGACGAGGTCCGTGTAACAGATTAATATAACAGGACGAGGTCCCTGAAACAGGTTAATACAACATGACGAGGTCACTGAAACAGATTAATACAAGAGGACGAGGTCCCTGAAACAGATTAATACAACAGGACGAGGTCCATGAAACAGATTAATTGAACAGGACGATGTCCCTGAAACAGATTAATGCAATAGGACGAGGTCCCTGAAACAAATTAATAGAAGAGGACGATGTCCCTGAACCAGATTAATACAAAAGGACGAGGTCCCTAAAACAGATTAATAGAACAGATCGAAGTCCCTGAAACAGATTAATTCAAGAGGATGAGGTCCCAGAAACAGGTTAATACAACAGGACGAGGTCGCTTAAACCAATAAATAGAACAGGACGAGGTCCCTAGAAAAGATTAATACAAGAGGACGATGTTTCTGAAACAGATTAATACAACAGGACGACGTCCCTGAAACAGATTAATACAACAGGCGAGGTCCCTGAAACAGATTAATGCAGCAGGATGATGTCAGTGAAACAGATTAATACAACAGGACGAGGTCCCTGAAACTGATTAATACAACAGGACGAGGTCCCTGAAACAGGTTAATACAACAGGACGAGGTCCGTGAAACAGATTAATACAACAGGACGAGGTCCATCAAACATATTAATACAACAGGAACTGTTCCCTGAAACAGATTAATGCAACAGGACGAGGTCCCTGAAATAGATTACTACTACAGGACGATGTCCCTGTAAATGATTAATACAACAGGACGAGGTCCCTGTAACAGATTAATACAACAGGAGGAGGTCCCTGAAACAGATTAATATAACAGGACGAGGTCCCTGAAACTGATTAATTCAAGAGGACGAGTCCGTGAAACAGATAAATACAACAGGACGAGGTCCCTGAAACAGATTAATAGAGCAGGATGAGGACCTGTAACAGATTAATACAACAGGACAAGGTCCCTGTAACAGATTAATAGAACAGGACGAGGTCCCTGAAAGAGATTAATACAACAGGATGAGGTCCCTGTAACAGATTAATACAGCAGGACGATGTCCCTGTTACAGATTAATACAACAGGACGAGGTCGCTTAAACCAATTAATAGAACAGGACGAGGTCCCTAAAACAGATTAATACAAGAGGACGATGTTTCTGAAACAGATTCATACAACAGGACGACGTCCCTGAAACAGATTAATAGAACAGGACGAGGTCCCTGAAACAGATTAATGCAGCAGGATGATGTCAGTGAAACAGATTAATACAACAGGACGAGTTCCCTGAAAATGATTAATACAACTAGACGAGGTCCCTGAAACAGGTTAATACAAGAGGACGAGGTCCGTGAAACAGATTAATACAACAGGACGAGGTCCATCAAACAAATGAATAGAACAGGAACAGGTCCCTGAAACAGATTAATGCAACAGGACGAGGTCCCTGAAATAGATTACTACAACAGGACGATGTCCCTGTAACAGATTAATACAACAGGACGAGGTCCCTGTAACAGATTAATACAACAGGAGGAGGTCCCTGAAACAGATTAATATAACAGGACGAGGTCCCTGAAACTGATTAATAGAAGAGGACGAGGTCCGTGAAACAGATAAATACAACAGGACGAGGTCCCTGAAACAGAATAATAGAGCAGGATGAGGACCTGTAACAGATTAATACAACAGGACAAGGTCCCTGTAACAGATTAATAGAACAGGACGAGGTCCCTGAAAGAAATTAATACAACAGGATGAGGTCCCTGAAACAGATTAATACAACAGGACGAGGTCCATGAAACAGATTAATATAACAGGACGAGGTCCCTGAAACAGGTTAATACCAGAGGACGAGGTCCCTGAAACAGATTAATACAACAGGACGAGGTCCGAGAAACAGATTAATACAACAGGACGAGGTCCGTGTAACAGATTAATATAACAGGACGAGGTCCGTGTAACAGATTAATATAACAGGACGAGGTCCCTGAAACAGGTTAATACAACATGACGAGGTCCCTGAAACAGATTAATACAACAGGACAAGATCCCAGAAACAGATTTATTCAAGAGGATGAGGTCCCAGAAACAGGTTAATACAACAGGACGAGGTCCCTGAAACGGATTAATGCAGCAGGATGATGTCAGTGAAACAGATTAATACAACAGGACGAGGTCCCTGAAACTGATTAATACAACAGGACGAGGTCCCTGAAACAGATTAATACAAAAGGACGAGGTCCCTGAAACAGATTAATACAACAGGACGAGGTCCCTCAAACATATTAATACAACAGGACCAGGTCCCTGAAACAGATTAATGCAACAGGACGAGGTTCCTGAAATAGATTACTACAACAGGACGATGTCCCTGTAACAGATTAATACAACAGGAGGAGGTCCCTGAAACAGATTAATATAACAGGACGAGGTCCCTGAAACTGATTAAAACAAGAGGACGAGGTCCCTGAAACAGTTTAATACAAGAGGACGAGGTCCGTGAAACAGATAAATACAACAGGACAAGGTCCCTGAAACAGATTAATACAACAGGACGAGGTCCCTGTAACAGATTAATACAACAGGATGATGTCCCTGAAACAGATTAATGCAACAGGACGAGGTCCCTGAAACAGATTAATAGAACAGGACGAGGTCCCTGAAACAGATTAATACAACAGGACGAGGTCCCTGTAACAGATTAATACAACTGGATGATGTCCCTGAAACAGGTTAATGCAACAGGACGAGCTCCCTGAAACGGATTAATACAAGAGGACGAGGTCCCTGTAACAGATTAATGCAACAGGACGAGGTCCCTGAAACAGATTAATACAACAGGACGAGATCCCTGAAACAGATTAATAGAACAGGACGAGGTAGCTGAAACAGATTAATGCAACAGGAGGAGGTCCCTGAAACAGATTAATGCAACAGGACGAGGTCCCTGTAACAGATTATTGCAAGAGGACGAGGTCCCTGAAACAGATGAATACAAAAGGACGAGGTCCCTGTAACAGATTAATGCAACAGCACGAGGTCACTGAAACAGATTAATACAACAGGACGAGGTCCCTGAAACAGATTAATACAACAGGACGAGGTCCCTGAAACAGATTAATACAAGAGGATGATGTCCCTGAAACAGATTAATACAACAGGACGAGATCCCTGAAAAAGATTAATGGAACAGGATGAGGTCCCTGAAACAGATTAATACAAGAGGACGAGATCCCTGAAACAGATAAATACAACAGGACGAGGTCCCTGAAACAGATTAATACAACAGGACGAGGTCCCTGAAACAGATTAATACAAAAGGACGAGGTCCCTGAAACAGATTAATACAACAGGATGACGTCCCTGAAACAGATTAATACAAGAGGACGAGGTCCCTGAAACAGATTAATGCAACAGGATGAGGTCCCTGAAACAGATTAATACAAGAGGACGAAGTCCCTGAAACAGATTAATACAACAGGACGAGGTCCCTGAAACAGATTAATACAACAGGACGAGGTCCATGAAACAGATTAATATAACAGGACGAGGTCCCTGAAACAGGTTAATACAAGAGGACGAGGTCCCTGAAACAGATTAATACAACAGGACGAGGTCCCTGAAACAGATTAATGCAACAGGATGAGGTCCCTGAAACAGATTAATACAAGAGGACGAAGTCCCTGAAACAGATTAATACAACAGGACGAGGTCCCTGAAACAGATTAATACAACAGGACGAGGTCCCTGGAACAGATTAATACACCAGGACGAGGTCCTTTAAACAGATTAATACAAAAGGACGAGGTCCCTAAAGCAGATTAATATAACAGGACGAGGTCCCTGAAACAGATTAATACACCAGGACGAGGTCCCTAAAAGAGATTAATACAAAAGGACGAAGTCCCTGAAACAGGTTAATACAACAGGACGAGGTCCTTGAAATAGATTAATACAACAGGACGATGTTTCTGAAACAGATTAATACAACAGGACGACGTCCCTGAAACACATTAATACAAGAGGACGATGTTTCTGAAACAGATTAATAAAACAGGACGACGTCCCTGAAACAGATTAATACAACAGGACGAGGTCCCTGAAACAGATTAATGCAGCAGGATGATGTCAGTGAAACAGATTAATACAAGAGGACGAGGTCCGTGAAACAGATAAATACAACAGGACGAGGACCTGTAACAGATTAATACAGCGAGACGATGTCCCTGTAACAGATTAATACAACAGGACGAGGTCCCTGAAACAGATCAATACAACAGGACGAGGTCCCTGTAAAAGATTAATACAACAGGACAAGGTCCCTTTAACAGATTAATAGAACAGGACTAGGTCCCTGAAAGAGATTAATACAACAGGATGAGGTCCCTGAAACATATTAATACAACAGGACGAGGTCCCTGAAAGAGATTAATACAAAAGGACGAGGTCCCTGAAACAGATTAATACAACAGGACGAGGTCCCTGAAACAGATTAATACAACAGGACGAGGTCCCTGAAACTGATTAATACAAGAGGACGAGGTCCCTGAAACAGATTAATACAAGAGGACGAGGTCCGTGAAACAGATAAATACAACAGGACGAGGTCCCTGAAACAGATTAATAGAGCAGGATGAGGACCTGTAACAAATTAATACAAAAGGACAAGGTCCCTGTAACAGATTAATAGAACAGGACAAGGTCCCTGAAAGAGATTAATACAACAGGATAAGGTCCCTGTAACAGATTAATACAGCAGGACGATGTCCCTGTTACAGATTAATACAACAGGACGATGTCCCTGAAACAGATTAATACAACAGGACGAGGTCCCTGTAACAGATTAATACAACAGTATGATGTCCCTGAAACAGATTAATGCAAATGGACGAGGTCCCTGAAACAGATTAATACAACAGGATGAGGTCCCTGAAACAGATTAATACAAGAGGACGATGTCCCTGAAACAGATTAATACAAAAGGACGAGGTCCCTAAAACAGATTAATAGAACAGATCGAAGTCCCTGAAACAGATTAATTCAAGAGGATGAGGTCCCAGAAACAGGTTAATACAACAGGACGAGGTCGCTTAAACCAATAAATAGAACAGGACGAGGTCCCTAGAAAAGATTAATACAAGAGGACGATGTTTCTGAAACAGATTGATACAACAGGACGACGTCCCTGAAACAGATTAATACAACAGGCGAGGTCCCTGAAACAGATTAATGCAGCAGGATGATGTCAGTGAAACAGATTAATACAACAGGACGAGGTCCCTGAAACTGATTAATACAACAGGACGAGGTCCCTGAAACAGGTTAATACAAGAGGACGAGGTCCGTGAAACAGATTAATACAACAGGACGAGGTCCATCAAACATATTAATACAACAGGAACAGTTCCCTGAAACAGATTAATGCAACAGGACGAAGTCCCTGAAATAGATTACTACTACAGGACGATGTCCCTGTAAATGATTAATACAACAGGACGAGGTCCCTGTAACAGATTAATACAACAGGAGGAGGTCCCTGAAACAGATTAATATAACAGGACGAGGTCCCTGAAACTGATTAATTCAAGAGGACGAGTCCGTGAAACAGATAAATACAACAGGACGAGGTCCCTGAAACAGATTAATAGAGCAGGATGAGGACCTGTAACAGATTAATACAACAGGACAAGGTCCCTGTAACAGATTAATACAACAGGACGAGGTCCCTGAAACAGATTAATACAACAGGACGAGGTCCCTGAAAGAGATTAATACAACAGGATGAGGTCCCTGTAACAGATTAATACAGCAGGATGATGTCCCTGTTACAGATTAATACAACAGGACGAGGTCGCTTAAACCAATTAATAGAACAGGACGAGGTCCCTAAAACAGATTAATACAAGAGGACGATGTTTCTGAAACAGATTCATACAACAGGACGACGTCCCTGAAACAGATTAATAGAACAGGACGAGGTCCCTGAAACAGATTAATGCAGCAGGATGATGTCAGTGAAACAGATTAATACAACAGGACGAGTTCCCTGAAAATGATTAATACAACTAGACGAGGTCCCTGAAACAGGTTAATACAAGAGGACGAGGTCCGTGAAACAGATTAATACAACAGGACGAGGTCCATCAAACAAATGAATAGAACAGGAACAGGTCCCTGAAACAGATTAATGCAACAGGACGAGGTCACTGAAATAGATTACTACAACAGGACGATGTCCCTGTAACAGATTAATACAACAGGACGAGGTCCCTGTAACAGATTAATACAACAGGAGGAGGTCCCTGAAACAGATTAATATAACAGGACGAGGTCCCTGAAACTGATTAATAGAAGAGGACGAGGTCCGTGAAACAGATAAATACAACAGGACGAGGTCCCTGAAACAGAATAATAGAGCAGGATGAGGACCTGTAACAGATTAATACAACAGGACAAGGTCCCTGTAACAGATTAATAGAACAGGACGAGGTCCCTGAAAGAAATTAATAAAACAGGATGAGGTCCCTGAAACAGATTAATACAACAGGACGAGGTCCATGAAACAGATTAATATAACAGGACGAGGTCCCTGAAACAGGTTAATACCAGAGGACGAGGTCCCTGAAACAGATTAATACAACAGGACGAGGTCCGAGAAACAGATTAATACAACAGGACGAGGTCCGTGTAACAGATTAATATAACAGGACGAGGTCCGTGTAACAGATTAATATAACAGGACGAGGTCCCTGAAACAGGTTAATACAACATGACGAGGTCCCTGAAACAGATTAATACAACAGGACAAGATCCCAGAAACAGATTTATTCAAGAGGATGAGGTCCCAGAAACAGGTTAATACAACAGGACGAGGTCCTTGAAATAGATTAATACAACAGGACGAGGTCGCTTAAAGCAATTAATAGAACAGGACGAGGTCCCTAAAACAGATTAATACAAGAGGATGATGTTTCTGAAACAGATTAATACAACAGGACGACGTCCCTGGAACAGATTAATACAACAGGACGAGGTCCCTGAAACAGATTAATGCAGCAGGATGATGTCAGTGAAACAGATTAATACAACAGGACGAGGTCCCTGAAACTGATTAATACAACAGGACGAGGTCCCTGAAACAGATTAATACAAAAGGACGAGGTCCCTGAAACAGATTAATACAACAGGACGAGGTCCCTCAAACATATTAATACAACAGGACCAGGTCCCTGAAACAGATTAATGCAACAGGACGAGGTTCCTGAAATAGATTACTACAACAGGACGATGTCCCTGTAACAGATTAATGCAACAGGATGAGGTCCCTGAAACAGATTAATACAAGAGGACGAAGTCCCTGAAACAGATTAATACAACAGGACGAGGTCCCTGAAACAGATTAATACAACAGGACGAGGTCCCTGGAACAGATTAATACACCAGGACGAGGTCCTTTAAACAGATTAATACAAAAGGACGAGGTCCCTAAAGCAGATTAATATAACAGGACGAGGTCCCTGAAACAGATTAATACACCAGGACGAGGTCCCTAAAAGAGATTAATACAAAAGGACGAAGTCCCTGAAACAGGTTAATACAACAGGACGAGGTCCTTGAAATAGATTAATACAACAGGACGATGTTTCTGAAACAGATTAATACAACAGGACGACGTCCCTGAAACACATTAATACAAGAGGACGATGTTTCTGAAACAGATTAATAAAACAGGACGACGTCCCTGAAACAGATTAATACAACAGGACGAGGTCCCTGAAACAGATTAATGCAGCAGGATGATGTCAGTGAAACAGATTAATACAAGAGGACGAGGTCCGTGAAACAGATAAATACAACAGGACGAGGACCTGTAACAGATTAATACAGCGAGACGATGTCCCTGTAACAGATTAATACAACAGGACGAGGTCCCTGAAACAGATCAATACAACAGGACGAGGTCCCTGTAAAAGATTAATACAACAGGACAAGGTCCCTTTAACAGATTAATAGAACAGGACTAGGTCCCTGAAAGAGATTAATACAACAGGATGAGGTCCCTGAAACATATTAATACAACAGGACGAGGTCCCTGAAAGAGATTAATACAAAAGGACGAGGTCCCTGAAACAGATTAATACAACAGGACGAGGTCCCTGAAACAGATTAATACAACAGGACGAGGTCCCTGAAACTGATTAATACAAGAGGACGAGGTCCCTGAAACAGATTAATACAAGAGGACGAGGTCCGTGAAACAGATAAATACAACAGGACGAGGTCCCTGAAACAGATTAATAGAGTAGGATGAGGACCTGTAACAAATTAATACAAAAGGACAAGGTCCCTGTAACAGATTAATAGAACAGGACAAGGTCCCTGAAAGAGATTAATACAACAGGATAAGGTCCCTGTAACAGATTAATACAGCAGGACGATGTCCCTGTTACAGATTAATACAACAGGACGATGTCCCTGAAACAGATTAATGCAAATGGACGAGGTCCCTGAAACAGATTAATACAAAAGGATGAGGTCCCTGAAACAGATTAATACAAGAGGACGATGTCCCTGAAACAGATTAATACAAAAGGACGAGGTCCCTAAAACAGATTAATAGAACAGATCGAAGTCCCTGAAACAGATTAATTCAAGAGGATGAGGTCCCAGAAACAGGTTAATACAACAGGACGAGGTCGCTTAAACCAATAAATAGAACAGGACGAGGTCCCTAGAAAAGATTAATACAAGAGGACGATGTTTCTGAAACAGATTGATACAACAGGACGACGTCCCTGAAACAGATTAATACAACAGGCGAGGTCCCTGAAACAGATTAATGCAGCAGGATGATGTCAGTGAAACAGATTAATACAACAGGACGAGGTCCCTGAAACTGATTAATACAACAGGACGAGGTCCCTGAAACAGGTTAATACAAGAGGACGAGGTCCGTGAAACAGATTAATACAACAGGACGAGGTCCATCAAACATATTAATACAACAGGAACAGTTCCCTGAAACAGATTAATGCAACAGGACGAAGTCCCTGAAATAGATTACTACTACAGGACGATGTCCCTGTAAATGATTAATACAACAGGACGAGGTCCCTGTAACAGATTAATACAACAGGAGGAGGTCCCTGAAACAGATTAATATAACAGGACGAGGTCCCTGAAACTGATTAATTCAAGAGGACGAGTCCGTGAAACAGATAAATACAACAGGACGAGGTCCCTGAAACAGATTAATAGAGCAGGATGAGGACCTGTAACAGATTAATACAACAGGACAAGGTCCCTGTAACAGATTAATAGAACAGGACGAGGTCCCTGAAAGAGATTAATACAACAGGATGAGGTCCCTGTAACAGATTAATACAGCAGGATGATGTCCCTGTTACAGATTAATACAACAGGACGAGGTCGCTTAAACCAATTAATAGAACAGGACGAGGTCCCTAAAACAGATTAATACAAGAGGACGATGTTTCTGAAACAGATTCATACAACAGGACGACGTCCCTGAAACAGATTAATAGAACAGGACGAGGTCCCTGAAACAGATTAATGCAGCAGGATGATGTCAGTGAAACAGATTAATACAACAGGACGAGTTCCCTGAAAATGATTAATACAACTAGACGAGGTCCCTGAAACAGGTTAATACAAGAGGACGAGGTCCGTGAAACAGATTAATACAACAGGACGAGGTCCATCAAACAAATGAATAGAACAGGAACAGGTCCCTGAAACAGATTAATGCAACAGGACGAGGTCCCTGAAATAGATTACTACAACAGGACGATGTCCCTGTAACAGATTAATACAACAGGACGAGGTCCCTGTAACAGATTAATACAACAGGAGGAGGTCCCTGAAACAGATTAATATAACAGGACGAGGTCCCTGAAACTGATTAATAGAAGAGGACGAGGTCCGTGAAACAGATAAATACAACAGGACGAGGTCCCTGAAACAGAATAATAGAGCAGGATGAGGACCTGTAACAGATTAATACAACAGGACAAGGTCCCTGTAACAGATTAATAGAACAGGACGAGGTCCCTGAAACAGATTAATACAACAGGACGAGGTCCATGAAACAGATTAATATAACAGGACGAGGTCCCTGAAACAGGTTAATACCAGAGGACGAGGTCCCTGAAACAGATTAATACAACAGGACGAGGTCCGAGAAACAGATTAATACAACAGGACGAGGTCCGTGTAACAGATTAATATAACAGGACGAGGTCCGTGTAACAGATTAATATAACAGGACGAGGTCCCTGAAACAGGTTAATACAACATGACGAGGTCCCTGAAACAGATTAATACAACAGGACAAGATCCCAGAAACAGATTTATTCAAGAGGATGAGGTCCCAGAAACAGGTTAATACAACAGGACGAGGTCCTTGAAATAGATTAATACAACAGGACGAGGTCGCTTAAAGCAATTAATAGAACAGGACGAGGTCCCTAAAACAGATTAATACAAGAGGATGATGTTTCTGAAACAGATTAATACAACAGGACGACGTCCCTGGAACAGATTAATACAACAGGACGAGGTCCCTGAAACAGATTAATGCAGCAGGATGATGTCAGTGAAACAGATTAATACAACAGGACGAGGTCCCTGAAACTGATTAATACAACAGGACGAGGTCCCTGAAACAGATTAATACAAAAGGACGAGGTCCCTGAAACAGATTAATACAACAGGACGAGGTCCCTCAAACATATTAATACAACAGGACCAGGTCCCTGAAACAGATTAATGCAACAGGACGAGGTTCCTGAAATAGATTACTACAACAGGACGATGTCCCTGTAACAGATTAATACAACAGGAGGAGGTCCCTGAAACAGATTAATATAACAGGACGAGGTCCCTGAAACTGATTAAAACAAGAGGACGAGGTCCCTGAAACAGTTTAATACAAGAGGACGAGGTCCGTGAAACAGATAAATACAACAGGACAAGGTCCCTGAAACAGATTAATACAACAGGACGAGGTCCCTGTAACAGATTAATACAACAGGATGATGTCCCTGAAACAGGTTAATGCAACAGGACGAGCTCCCTGAAACGGATTAATACAAGAGGACGAGGTCCCTGTAACAGATTAATGCAACAGGACGAGGTCCCTGAAACAGATTAATACAACAGGACGAGATCCCTGAAACAGATTAATAGAACAGGACGAGGTACCTGAAACAGATTAATGCAACAGGAGGAGGTCCCTGAAACAGATTAATGCAACAGGACGAGGTCCCTGTAACAGATTATTGCAAGAGGACGAGGTCCCTGAAAATGATTAATACAACAGGACGAGGTACCTGAAACAGATTAATGCAACAGGAGGAGGTCCCTGAAACAGATTAATGCAACAGGACGAGGTCCCTGTAACAGATTAATGAAACAGGACGAGGTCACTGAAACAGATTAATACAACAGGACGAGGTCCCTGAAACAGATTAATAGAACAGGATGAGATCCCTGAAACAGATTAATACAACAGGACGAGGTCCCTGAAACAGATTAATGGAACAGGATGAGGTCCCTGAAACAGATTAATACAAGAGGACGAGATCCCTGAAACAGATAAATACAACAGGACGAGGTCCCTGAAACAGATTAATACAACAGGACGAGGTCACTGAAACAGATTAATACAAGAGGACGAGGTCCCTGAAACAGATTAATGCAACAGGAAGAGGTCCCTGAAACAGATTAATACAACAGGACGAGATCCCTGAAAAAGATTAATGGAACAGGATGAGGTCCCTGAAACAGATTAATACAAGAGGACGAGATCCCTGAAACAGATAAATACAACAGGACGAGGTCCCTGAAACAGATTAATACAACAGGACGAGGTCCCTGAAACAGATTAATACAAAAGGACGAGGTCCCTGAAACAGATTAATACAACAGGATGACGTCCCTGAAACAGATTAATACAAGAGGACGAGGTCCCTGAAACAGATTAATGCAACAGGATGAGGTCCCTGAAACAGATTAATACAAGAGGACGAAGTCCCTGAAACAGATTAATACAACAGGACGAGGTCCCTGAAACAGATTAATACAACAGGACGAGGTCCATGAAACAGATTAATATAACAGGACGAGGTCCCTGAAACAGGTTAATACAAGAGGACGAGGTCCCTGAAACAGATTAATACAACAGGACGAGGTCCCTGAAACAGATTAATGCAACAGGATGAGGTCCCTGAAACAGATTAATACAAGAGGACGAAGTCCCTGAAACAGATTAATACAACAGGACGAGGTCCCTGAAACAGATTAATACAACAGGACGAGGTCCCTGGAACAGATTAATACACCAGGACGAGGTCCTTTAAACAGATTAATACAAAAGGACGAGGTCCCTAAAGCAGATTAATATAACAGGACGAGGTCCCTGAAACAGATTAATACACCAGGACGAGGTCCCTAAAAGAGATTAATACAAAAGGACGAAGTCCCTGAAACAGATTAATACAAGAGGACGAGGTCCCTAAAACAGATTAATAGAACAGGACAAGATACCAGAAACAGATTAATTCAAGAGGATGAGGTCCCAGAAACAGGTTAATACAACAGGACGAGGTCCTTGAAATAGATTAATACAACAGGACGATGTTTCTGAAACAGATTAATAAAACAGGACGACGTCCCTGAAACAGATTAATACAACAGGACGAGGTCCCTGAAACAGATTAATGCAGCAGGATGATGTCAGTGAAACAGATTAATACAACAGGACGAGGTCCCTGAAACTGATTAATACAACAGGACGAGGTCCCTGAAGCAGGTTAATACAAGAGGACGAGGTCCGTGAAACAGATAAATACAACAGGACGAGGTCACTGAAACAGATTAATACAAAAGGACGAGGTCCCTGAAACAGATTAATGCAACAGGATGAGGTCCCTGTAACAGATTAATACAGCAAGACGATGTCCCTGTAACAGATTAATACAACAGGACGAGGTCCCTGAAACAGATCAATACAACAGGACGAGGTCCCTGTAAAAGATTAATACAACAGGACAAGGTCCCTTTAACAGATTAATAGAACAGGACTAGGTCCCTGAAAGAGATTAATACAACAGGATGAGGTCCCTGAAACATATTAATACAACAGGACGAGGTCCCTGAAAGAGATTAATACAAAAGGACGAGGTCCCTGAAACAGATTAATACAACAGGACGAGGTCCCTGAAACAGATTAATACAACAGGACGAGGTCCCTGAAACTGATTAATACAAGAGGACGAGGTCCCTGAAACAGATTAATACAAGAGGACGAGGTCCGTGAAACAGATAAATACAACAGGACGAGGTCCCTGAAACAGATTAATACAAGAGGACGAGGTCCGTGAAACAGATAAATACAACAGGACGAGGTCCCTGAAACAGATTAATAGAGCAGGATGAGGACCTGTAACAAATTAATACAACAGGACAAGGTCCCTGTAACAGATTAATAGAACAGGACAAGGTCCCTGAAAGAGATTAATACAACAGGATAAGGTCCCTGTAACAGATTAATACAGCAGGACGATGTCCCTGTTACAGATTAATACAACAGGACGATGTCCCTGAAACAGATTAATACAACAGGACGAGGTCCCTGAAACAAATTAATACAACAGGATGAGGTCCCTGAAACAGATTAATACAAGAGGACGAGGTCCCTGAAACAGGTTAATACAAGAGGACGAGGTACCTGAAACAGATTAATACAACAGGACGAGGTCCAAGAAACAGATTAATATAACAGGACGAGGTCCCTGAAACAGGTTAATACAACATGACGAGGTCCCTGAAACAGATTAATACAAGGGGACGAGGTCCCTGAAACAGATTAATACAACAGGACGAGGTCCATTAAACAGATTAATAGAACAGGACGATGTCCCTGAAACAGATTAATGCAATAGGACGAGGTCCCTGAAACAAATTAATAGAAGAGGACGATGTCCCTGAAACAGATTAATACAACAGGACGACGTCCCTAAAACAGATTAATAGAACAGATCGAAGTCCCTGAAACAGATTAATACAACAGGACAAGATCGCAGAAACAGATTAATTCAAGAGGATGAGGTCCCAGAAACATGTTAATACAACAGGACGAGGTCCTTGAAATAGATTAATACAACAGGACGAGGTCGCTTAAACCAATTAATAGAACAGGACGAGGTCCCTAAAACAGATTAATACAACAGGACGACGTCCCTGAAACAGATTAAAACAACAGGATGAGGTCCCTGAAACAGATTAATGCAGCAGGATGATGTCAGTGAAACAGATTAATACAACAGGACGAGGTCCCTGAAACTGATTAATACAACAGGACGAGGTCCCTGAAACAGATTAATACAAAAGGACGAGGTCCCTGAAACAGATTAATACAACAGGATGACGTCCCTGAAACAGATTAATACAAGAGGACGAGGTCCCTGAAACAGATTAATGCAACAGGATGAGGTCCCTGAAACAGATTAATACAACAGGACGAGGTCCCTGAAACTGATTAATAGAAGAGGACGAGGTCCGTGAAACAGATAAATACAACAGGACGAGGTCCCTCAAACAGATTAATAGAGCAGGATGAGGACCTGTAACAGATTAATACAACAGGACAAGGTCCCTGTAACAAATTAATAGAACAGGACGAGGTCCCTGAAAGAAATTAATACAACAGGATGAGGTCACTGTAACAGATTAATACAGCAGGACGATGTCCCTGTTACAGATTAATACAACAGGACGAGGTCGCTTAAACCAATTAATAGAACTGGACGACGTCAATAAAACAGATTAATACACCAAGACGAGGACCCTGCAACAAATTAATATAAGAGGACGAGGTCCAAGAAACAGATTAATTCAACAGGACGAGGTCCCTGAAACAGATTAATACAACAGTACGAGGTCCCTGAAACAGATTAATGGAACAGGATGAGGTCCCTGAAACATATTAATACAAGAGGACGAGATCCCTGAAACAGATAAATACAACTGGACGAGGTCCCTGAAACAGATTAATACAACAGGACGAGGTCCCTGAAACAGATTAATGCAAAAGGACGAGGTCCCTGAAACAGATTAATACAACAGGACGAGGACCCTGAAACAGATTAATATAAAAGGACGAGGTCCCTGAAACAGATTAATACAACAGGATGACGTCCCTGAAACAGATTAATACAACAGGACGAGGTCACTGAAACAGATTCATGCAATAGGACGAGATCCCTGAAACAGATTAATACAACATGACGAGGTCCCTAAAACAGAATAATGCAACAGGACGAGGTTCCTGAAACAGATTAATACAAAAGGACGAGGTCCCTAAAACAGATTAATATAACAGGACGAGGTCCCTGAAACAGATTAATACACCAGGACGAGGTCCCTAAAAGAGATTAATACAAAAGGACGAAGTCCCTGAAACAGATTAATACAAGAGGACTAGGTCCCTGATACAGATTAATACAACAGGACGAGGTCCCAGAAACAGATTAATACAAGAGGACGAGGTCCGTGAAACAGATAAATACAACAGGACGAGGTCCCTGAAACAGATTAATAGAGCAGGATGAGGACCTGTAACAAATTAATACAACAGGACAAGGTCCCTGTAACAGATTAATAGAACAGGACAAGGTCCCTGAAACAGATTAATAGAACAGGACAAGGTCCCTGAAAGAGATTAATACAACAGGATAAGGTCCCTGTAACAGATTAATACAGCAGGACGATGTCCCTGTTACAGATTAATACAACAGGACGATGTCCCTGAAACAGATTAATATAAAAGGACGAGGTCCCTGTAACAGATTAATACAACAGTATGATGTCCCTGAAACAGATTAATGCAAATGGACGAGTTCCCTGAAACAGATTAATGCAACAGGATGAGGTCCCTGAAACAGGTTAATACCAGAGGACGAGGTACCTGAAACAGATTAATACAACAGGACGAGGTCCAAGAAACAGATTAATATAACAGGACGAGGTCCCTGAAACAGGTTAATACAACATGACGAGGTCCCTGAAACAGATTAATACAAGGGGACGAGGTCCCTGAAACAGATTAATACAACAGGACGAGGTCCATTAAACAGATTAATAGAACTGGACGATGTCCCTGAAACAGATTAATGCAATAGGACGAGGTCCCTGAAACAAATTAATAGAAGAGGACGATGTCCCTGAAACAGATTAATACAACAGGACGACGTCCCTAAAACAGATTAATAGAACAGATCGAAGTCCCTGAAACAGATTAATACAACAGGACAAGATCGCAGAAACAGATTAATTCAAGAGGATGAGGTCCCAGAAACATGTTAATACAACAGGACGAGGTCCTTGAAATAGATTAATACAACAGGACGAGGTCCCTGAAACTGATTAATAGAAGAGGACGAGGTCCGTGAAACAGATAAATACAACAGGACGAGGTCCCTCAAACAGATTAATAGAGCAGGATGAGGACCTGTAACAGATTAATACAACAGGACAAGGTCCCTGTAACAAATTAATAGAACAGGACGAGGTCGCTTAAACCAATTAATAGAACAGGACGACGTGAATAAAACAGATTAATACACCAAGACGAGGACCCTGCAACAAATTAATATAAGAGGACGAGGTCCAAGAAACAGATTAATGCAACAGGACGAGGTCCCTGAAACAGATTAATACAACAGGACGAGGTCCCTGAAACAGATTAATGGAACAGGATGAGGTCCCTGAAACATATTAATACAAGAGGACGAGATCCCTGAAACAGATAAATACAACTGGACGAGGTCCCTGAAACAGATTAATACAAGAGGATGATGTCCCTGAAACAGATTAATACAACAGGACGAGGTCCCTGAAACAGATTAATGCAAAAGGACGAGGACCCTGAAACAGATTAATACAACAGGACGAGGTCCCTGAAACAGATTAATACAAAAGGACGAGGTCCCTGAAACAGATTAATACAACAGGATGACGTCCCTGAAACAGATTAATACAACAGGACGAGGTTCCTGAAACAGATTAATACAAAAGGACGAGGTTCCTGAAACAGATTAATACAAAAGGACGAGGTCACTGAAACAGAATAATGCAACAGGACGAGGTCCCTGAAACAGATTAATATAACAGGACGAGGTCCCTGAAACAGATTAATGCAATAGGACGAGGTCCCTGAAACAGAATAATGCAACAGGACGAGGTTCCTGAAACAGATTAATACAAAAGGACGAGGTCCCTAAAACAGATTAATATAACAGGACGAGGTCCCTGAAACAGATTAATACAAAAGGACGAAGTCCCTGAAACAGATTAATACAAGAGGACGAGGTCCCTGATACAGATTAATACAACAGGACGAGGTCCCAGAAACAGATTAATGCAAGAGGACGAGGTCCGTGTAACAGATTAATATAACAGGACGAGGTCCCTGAAACAAATTAATAGAAGAGGACGATGTCCCTGAAACAGATTAATACAAAAGGACGAGGTCCCTGAAACAAATTAATAGAAGAGGACGATGTCCCTGAAACAGATTAATACAAAAGGACGAGGTCCCTAAAACAGATTAATAGAACAGATCGAAGTCCCTGAAACAGATTAATTCAAGAGGATGAGGTCCCAGAAACAGGTTAATACAACAGGACGAGGTCGCTTAAACCAATAAATAGAACAGGACGAGGTCCCTAGAAAAGATTAATACAAGAGGACGATGTTTCTGAAACAGATTAATACAACAGGACGACGTCCCTGAAACAGATTAATACAACAGGCGAGGTCCCTGAAACAGATTAATGCAGCAGAATGATGTCAGTGAAACAGATTAATACAACAGGACGAGGTCCCTGAAACTGATTAATACAACAGGACGAGGTCCCTGAAACAGGTTAATACAAGAGGACGAGGTCCGTGAAACAGATTAATGCAACAGGACGAGGTCCCTGAAATAGATTACTACTACAGGACGATGTCCCTGTAAATGATAAATACAACAGGACGAGGTCCCTGTAACAGATTAATACAACAGGAGGAGGTCCCTGAAACAGATTAATATAACAGGACGAGGTCCCTGAAACTGATTAATTCAAGAGGACGAGGTCCGTGAAACAGATAAATACAACAGGACGAGGTCCCTGAAACAGATTAATAGAGCAGGATGAGGACCTGTAACAGATTAATACAGCAGGACGATGTCCCTGTTACAGATTAATACAACAGGACGAGGTCGCTTAAACCAATTAATAGAACAGGACGAGGTCCCTAAAACAGATTAATACAAGAGGACGATGTTTCTGAAACAGATTCATACAACAGGACGACGTCCCTGAAACAGATTAATAGAACAGTACGAGGTCCCTGAAACAGATTAATGCAGCAGGATGATGTCAGTGAAACAGATTAATACAACAGGACGAGTTCCCTGAAAATGATTAATACAACTAGACGAGGTCCCTGAAACAGGTTAATACAAGAGGACGAGGTCCGTGAAACAGATTAATACAACAGGACGAGGTCCATCAAACAAATGAATAGAACAGGAACAGGTCCCTGAAACAGATTAATGCAACAGGACGAGGTCCCTGAAATAGATTACTACAACAGGACGATGTCCCTGTAACAGATTAATACAACAGGACGAGGTCCCTGTAACAGATTAATACAACAGGAGGAGGTCCCTGAAACAGATTAATATAACAGGACGAGGTCCCTGAAACTGATTAATAGAAGAGGACGAGGTCCCTAAAACAGATTAATACAAGAGGATGATGTTTCTGAAACAGATTAATACAACAGGACGACGTCCCTGGAACAGATTAATACAACAGGACGAGGTCCCTGAAACAGATTAATGCAGCAGGATGATGTCAGTGAAACAGATTAATACAACAGGACGAGGTCCCTGAAACTGATTAATACAACAGGACGAGGTCCCTGAAACAGATTAATACAAAAGGACGAGGTCCCTGAAACAGATTAATACAACAGGACGAGGTCCCTCAAACATATTAATACAACAGGACCAGGTCCCTGAAACAGATTAATGCAACAGGACGAGGTTCCTGAAATAGATTACTACAACAGGACGATGTCCCTGTAACAGATTAATGCAACAGGATGAGGTCCCTGAAACAGATTAATACAAGAGGACGAAGTCCCTGAAACAGATTAATACAACAGGACGAGGTCCCTGAAACAGATTAATACAACAGGACGAGGTCCCTGGAACAGATTAATACACCAGGACGAGGTCCTTTAAACAGATTAATACAAAAGGACGAGGTCCCTAAAGCAGATTAATATAACAGGACGAGGTCCCTGAAACAGATTAATACACCAGGACGAGGTCCCTAAAAGAGATTAATACAAAAGGACGAAGTCCCTGAAACAGGTTAATACAACAGGACGAGGTCCTTGAAATAGATTAATACAACAGGACGATGTTTCTGAAACAGATTAATACAACAGGACGACGTCCCTGAAACACATTAATACAAGAGGACGATGTTTCTGAAACAGATTATTAAAACAGGACGACGTCCCTGAAACAGATTAATACAACAGGACGAGGTCCCTGAAACAGATTAATGCAGCAGGATGATGTCAGTGAAACAGATTAATACAAGAGGACGAGGTCCGTGAAACAGATAAATACAACAGGACGAGGACCTGTAACAGATTAATACAGCGAGACGATGTCCCTGTAACAGATTAATACAACAGGACGAGGTGCCTGAAACAGATCAATACAACAGGACGAGGTCCCTGTAAAAGATTAATACAACAGGACAAGGTCCCTTTAACAGATTAATAGAACAGGACTAGGTCCCTGAAAGAGATTAATACAACAGGATGAGGTCCCTGAAACATATTAATACAACAGGACGAGGTCCCTGAAAGAGATTAATACAAAAGGACGAGGTCCCTGAAACAGATTAATACAACAGGACGAGGTCCCTGAAACAGATTAATACAACAGGACGAGGTCCCTGAAACTGATTAATACAAGAGGACGAGGTCCCTGAAACAGATTAATACAAGAGGACGAGGTCCGTGAAACAGATAAATACAACAGGACGAGGTCCCTGAAACAGATTAATAGAGTAGGATGAGGACCTGTAACAAATTAATACAAAAGGACAAGGTCCCTGTAACAGATTAATAGAACAGGACAAGGTCCCTGAAAGAGATTAATACAACAGGATAAGGTCCCTGTAACAGATTAATACAGCAGGACGATGTCCCTGTTACAGATTAATACAACAGGACGATGTCCCTGAAACAGATTAATGCAAATGGACGAGGTCCCTGAAACAGATTAATACAAAAGGATGAGGTCCCTGAAACAGATTAATACAAGAGGACGATGTCCCTGAAACAGATTAATACAAAAGGACGAGGTCCCTAAAACAGATTAATAGAACAGATCGAAGTCCCTGAAACAGATTAATTCAAGAGGATGAGGTCCCAGAAACAGGTTAATACAACAGGACGAGGTCGCTTAAACCAATAAATAGAACAGGACGAGGTCCCTAGAAAAGATTAATACAAGAGGACGATGTTTCTGAAACAGATTGATACAACAGGACGACGTCCCTGAAACAGATTAATACAACAGGCGAGGTCCCTGAAACAGATTAATGCAGCAGGATGATGTCAGTGAAACAGATTAATACAACAGGACGAGGTCCCTGAAACTGATTAATACAACAGGACGAGGTCCCTGAAACAGGTTAATACAAGAGGACGAGGTCCGTGAAACAGATTAATACAACAGGACGAGGTCCATCAAACATATTAATACAACAGGAACAGTTCCCTGAAACAGATTAATGCAACAGGACGAAGTCCGTGAAATAGATTACTACTACAGGACGATGTCCCTGTAAATGATTAATACAACAGGACGAGGTCCCTGTAACAGATTAATACAACAGGAGGAGGTCCCTGAAACAGATTAATATAACAGGACGAGGTCCCTGAAACTGATTAATTCAAGAGGACGAGTCCGTGAAACAGATAAATACAACAGGACGAGGTCCCTGAAACAGATTAATAGAGCAGGATGAGGACCTGTAACAGATTAATACAACAGGACAAGGTCCCTGTAACAGATTAATAGAACAGGACGAGGTCCCTGAAAGAGATTAATACAACAGGATGAGGTCCCTGTAACAGATTAATACAGCAGGATGATGTCCCTGTTACAGATTAATACAACAGGACGAGGTCGCTTAAACCAATTAATAGAACAGGACGAGGTCCCTAAAACAGATTAATACAAGAGGACGATGTTTCTGAAACAGATTCATACAACAGGACGACGTCCCTGAAACAGATTAATAGAACAGGACGAGGTCCCTGAAACAGATTAATGCAGCAGGATGATGTCAGTGAAACAGATTAATACAACAGGACGAGTTCCCTGAAAATGATTAATACAACTAGACGAGGTCCCTGAAACAGGTTAATACAAGAGGACCAGGTCCGTGAAACAGATTAATACAACAGGACGAGGTCCATCAAACAAATGAATAGAACAGGAACAGGTCCCTGAAACAGATTAATGCAACAGGACGAAGTCCCTGAAATAGATTACTACAACAGGACGATGTCCCTGTAACAGATTAATACAACAGGACGAGGTCCCTGTAACAGATTAATACAACAGGAGGAGGTCCCTGAAACAGATTAATATAACAGGACGAGGTCCCTGAAACTGATTAATAGAAGAGGACGAGGTCCGTGAAACAGATAAATACAACAGGACGAGGTCCCTGAAACAGAATAATAGAGCAGGATGAGGACCTGTAACAGATTAATACAACAGGACAAGGTCCCTGTAACAGATTAATAGAACAGGACGAGGTCCCTGAAACAGATTAATACAACAGGACGAGGTCCATGAAACAGATTAATATAACAGGACGAGGTCCCTGAAACAGGTTAATACCAGAGGACGAGGTCCCTGAAACAGATTAATACAACAGGACGAGGTCCGAGAAACAGATTAATACAACAGGACGAGGTCCGTGTAACAGATTAATATAACAGGACGAGGTCCGTGTAACAGATTAATATAACAGGACGAGGTCCCTGAAACAGGTTAATACAACATGACGAGGTCCCTGAAACAGATTAATACAACAGGACAAGATCCCAGAAACAGATTTATTCAAGAGGATGAGGTCCCAGAAACAGGTTAATACAACAGGACGAGGTCCTTGAAATAGATTAATACAACAGGACGAGGTCGCTTAAAGCAATTAATAGAACAGGACGAGGTCCCTAAAACAGATTAATACAAGAGGATGATGTTTCTGAAACAGATTAATACAACAGGACGACGTCCCTGGAACAGATTAATACAACAGGACGAGGTCCCTGAAACAGATTAATGCAGCAGGATGATGTCAGTGAAACAGATTAATACAACAGGACGAGGTCCCTGAAACTGATTAATACAACAGGACGAGGTCCCTGAAACAGATTAATACAAAAGGACGAGGTCCCTGAAACAGATTAATACAACAGGACGAGGTCCCTCAAACATATTAATACAACAGGACCAGGTCCCTGAAACAGATTAATGCAACAGGACGAGGTTCCTGAAATAGATTACTACAACAGGACGATGTCCCTGTAACAGATTAATACAACAGGAGGAGGTCCCTGAAACAGATTAATATAACAGGACGAGGTCCCTGAAACTGATTAAAACAAGAGGACGAGGTCCCTGAAACAGTTTAATACAAGAGGACGAGGTCCGTGAAACAGATAAATACAACAGGACAAGGTCCCTGAAACAGATTAATACAACAGGACGAGGTCCCTGTAACAGATTAATACAACA
Source organism: Narcine bancroftii (assembly GCF_036971445.1). NCBI lineage: Eukaryota > Metazoa > Chordata > Chondrichthyes > Torpediniformes > Narcinidae > Narcine > Narcine bancroftii. The sequence goes on along the minus strand of NC_091470.1, from coordinate 7,686,669 downwards.
GGATGATGTCCCTGAAACAGGTTAATGCAACAGGACGAGCTCCCTGAAACGGATTAATACAAGAGGACGAGGTCCCTGTAACAGATTAATGCAACAGGACGAGGTCCCTGAAACAGATTAATACAACAGGACGAGATCCCTGAAACAGATTAATAGAACAGGACGAGGTACCTGAAACAGATTAATGCAACAGGAGGAGGTCCCTGAAACAGATTAATGCAACAGGACGAGGTCCCTGTAACAGATTATTGCAAGAGGACGAGGTCCCTGAAAATGATTAATACAACAGGACGAGGTACCTGAAACAGATTAATGCAACAGGAGGAGGTCCCTGAAACAGATTAATGCAACAGGACGAGGTCCCTGTAACAGATTAATGCAACAGGACGAGGTCACTGAAACAGATTAATACAACAGGACGAGGTCCCTGAAACAGATTAATAGAACAGGATGAGATCCCTGAAACAGATTAATACAACAGGACGAGGTCCCTGAAACAGATTAATGGAACAGGATGAGGTCCCTGAAACAGATTAATACAAGAGGACGAGATCCCTGAAACAGATAAATACAACAGGACGAGGTCCCTGAAACAGATTAATACAACAGGACGAGGTCACTGAAACAGATTAATACAAGAGGACGAGGTCCCTGAAACAGATTAATGCAACAGGAAGAGGTCCCTGAAACAGATTAATACAACAGGACGAGATCCCTGAAAAAGATTAATGGAACAGGATGAGGTCCCTGAAACAGATTAATACAAGAGGACGAGATCCCTGAAACAGATAAATACAACAGGACGAGGTCCCTGAAACAGATTAATACAACAGGACGAGGTCCCTGAAACAGATTAATACAAAAGGACGAGGTCCCTGAAACAGATTAATACAACAGGATGACGTCCCTGAAACAGATTAATACAAGAGGACGAGGTCCCTGAAACAGATTAATGCAACAGGATGAGGTCCCTGAAACAGATTAATACAAGAGGACGAAGTCCCTGAAACAGATTAATACAACAGGACGAGGTCCCTGAAACAGATTAATACAACAGGACGAGGTCCATGAAACAGATTAATATAACAGGACGAGGTCCCTGAAACAGGTTAATACAAGAGGACGAGGTCCCTGAAACAGATTAATACAACAGGACGAGGTCCCTGAAACAGATTAATGCAACAGGATGAGGTCCCTGAAACAGATTAATACAAGAGGACGAAGTCCCTGAAACAGATTAATACAACAGGACGAGGTCCCTGAAACAGATTAATACAACAGGACGAGGTCCCTGGAACAGATTAATACACCAGGACGAGGTCCTTTAAACAGATTAATACAAAAGGACGAGGTCCCTAAAGCAGATTAATATAACAGGACGAGGTCCCTGAAACAGATTAATACACCAGGACGAGGTCCCTAAAAGAGATTAATACAAAAGGACGAAGTCCCTGAAACAGATTAATACAAGAGGACGAGGTCCCTAAAACAGATTAATAGAACAGGACAAGATACCAGAAACAGATTAATTCAAGAGGATGAGGTCCCAGAAACAGGTTAATACAACAGGACGAGGTCCTTGAAATAGATTAATACAACAGGACGATGTTTCTGAAACAGATTAATAAAACAGGACGACGTCCCTGAAACAGATTAATACAACAGGACGAGGTCCCTGAAACAGATTAATGCAGCAGGATGATGTCAGTGAAACAGATTAATACAACAGGACGAGGTCCCTGAAACTGATTAATACAACACGACGAGGTCCCTGAAGCAGGTTAATACAAGAGGACGAGGTCCGTGAAACAGATAAATACAACAGGACGAGGTCACTGAAACAGATTAATACAAAAGGACGAGGTCCCTGAAACAGATTAATGCAACAGGATGAGGTCCCTGTAACAGATTAATACAGCAAGACGATGTCCCTGTAACAGATTAATACAACAGGACGAGGTCCCTGAAACAGATCAATACAACAGGACGAGGTCCCTGTAAAAGATTAATACAACAGGACAAGGTCCCTTTAACAGATTAATAGAACAGGACTAGGTCCCTGAAAGAGATTAATACAACAGGATGAGGTCCCTGAAACATATTAATACAACAGGACGAGGTCCCTGAAAGAGATTAATACAAAAGGACGAGGTCCCTGAAACAGATTAATACAACAGGACGAGGTCCCTGAAACAGATTAATACAACAGGACGAGGTCCCTGAAACTGATTAATACAAGAGGACGAGGTCCCTGAAACAGATTAATACAAGAGGACGAGGTCCGTGAAACAGATAAATACAACAGGACGAGGTCCCTGAAACAGATTAATACAAGAGGACGAGGTCCGTGAAACAGATAAATACAACAGGACGAGGTCCCTGAAACAGATTAATAGAGCAGGATGAGGACCTGTAACAAATTAATACAACAGGACAAGGTCCCTGTAACAGATTAATAGAACAGGACAAGGTCCCTGAAAGAGATTAATACAACAGGATAAGGTCCCTGTAACAGATTAATACAGCAGGACGATGTCCCTGTTACAGATTAATACAACAGGACGATGTCCCTGAAACAGATTAATATAACAGGACGAGGTCCCTGAAACAAATTAATACAACAGGATGAGGTCCCTGAAACAGATTAATACAAGAGGACGAGGTCCCTGAAACAGGTTAATACAAGAGGACGAGGTACCTGAAACAGATTAATACAACAGGACGAGGTCCAAGAAACAGATTAATATAACAGGACGAGGTCCCTGAAACAGGTTAATACAACATGACGAGGTCCCTGAAACAGATTAATACAAGGGGACGAGGTCCCTGAAACAGATTAATACAACAGGACGAGGTCCATTAAACAGATTAATAGAACAGGACGATGTCCCTGAAACAGATTAATGCAATAGGACGAGGTCCCTGAAACAAATTAATAGAAGAGGACGATGTCCCTGAAACAGATTAATACAACAGGACGACGTCCCTAAAACAGATTAATAGAACAGATCGAAGTCCCTGAAACAGATTAATACAACAGGACAAGATCGCAGAAACAGATTAATTCAAGAGGATGAGGTCCCAGAAACATGTTAATACAACAGGACGAGGTCCTTGAAATAGATTAATACAACAGGACGAGGTCGCTTAAACCAATTAATAGAACAGGACGAGGTCCCTAAAACAGATTAATACAACAGGACGACGTCCCTGAAACAGATTAAAACAACAGGATGAGGTCCCTGAAACAGATTAATGCAGCAGGATGATGTCAGTGAAACAGATTAATACAACAGGACGAGGTCCCTGAAACTGATTAATACAACAGGACGAGGTCCCTGAAACAGATTAATACAAAAGGACGAGGTCCCTGAAACAGATTAATACAACAGGATGACGTCCCTGAAACAGATTAATACAAGAGGACGAGGTCCCTGAAACAGATTAATGCAACAGGATGAGGTCCCTGAAACAGATTAATACAACAGGACGAGGTCCCTGAAACTGATTAATAGAAGAGGACGAGGTCCGTGAAACAGATAAATACAACAGGACGAGGTCCCTCAAACAGATTAATAGAGCAGGATGAGGACCTGTAACAGATTAATACAACAGGACAAGGTCCCTGTAACAAATTAATAGAACAGGACGAGGTCCCTGAAAGAAATTAATACAACAGGATGAGGTCACTGTAACAGATTAATACAGCAGGACGATGTCCCTGTTACAGATTAATACAACAGGACGAGGTCGCTTAAACCAATTAATAGAACTGGACGACGTCAATAAAACAGATTAATACACCAAGACGAGGACCCTGCAACAAATTAATATAAGAGGACGAGGTCCAAGAAACAGATTAATTCAACAGGACGAGGTCCCTGAAACAGATTAATACAACAGTACGAGGTCCCTGAAACAGATTAATGGAACAGGATGAGGTCCCTGAAACATATTAATACAAGAGGACGAGATCCCTGAAACAGATAAATACAACTGGACGAGGTCCCTGAAACAGATTAATACAACAGGACGAGGTCCCTGAAACAGATTAATGCAAAAGGACGAGGTCCCTGAAACAGATTAATACAACAGGACGAGGTCCCTGAAACAGATTAATATAAAAGGACGAGGTCCCTGAAACAGATTAATACAACAGGATGATGTCCCTGAAACAGATTAATACAACAGGACGAGGTCACTGAAACAGATTCATGCAATAGGACGAGATCCCTGAAACAGATTAATACAACATGACGAGGTCCCTAAAACAGAATAATGCAACAGGACGAGGTTCCTGAAACAGATTAATACAAAAGGACGAGGTCCCTAAAACAGATTAATATAACAGGACGAGGTCCCTGAAACAGATTAATACACCAGGACGAGGTCCCTAAAAGAGATTAATACAAAAGGACGAAGTCCCTGAAACAGATTAATACAAGAGGACTAGGTCCCTGATACAGATTAATACAACAGGACGAGGTCCCAGAAACAGATTAATACAAGAGGACGAGGTCCGTGAAACAGATAAATACAACAGGACGAGGTCCCTGAAACAGATTAATAGAGCAGGATGAGGACCTGTAACAAATTAATACAACAGGACAAGGTCCCTGTAACAGATTAATAGAACAGGACAAGGTCCCTGAAACAGATTAATAGAACAGGACAAGGTCCCTGAAAGAGATTAATACAACAGGATAAGGTCCCTGTAACAGATTAATACAGCAGGACGATGTCCCTGTTACAGATTAATACAACAGGACGATGTCCCTGAAACAGATTAATATAAAAGGACGAGGTCCCTGTAACAGATTAATACAACAGTATGATGTCCCTGAAACAGATTAATGCAAATGGACGAGTTCCCTGAAACAGATTAATGCAACAGGATGAGGTCCCTGAAACAGGTTAATACCAGAGGACGAGGTACCTGAAACAGATTAATACAACAGGACGAGGTCCAAGAAACAGATTAATATAACAGGACGAGGTCCCTGAAACAGGTTAATACAACATGACGAGGTCCCTGAAACAGATTAATACAAGGGGACGAGGTCCCTGAAACAGATTAATACAACAGGACGAGGTCCATTAAACAGATTAATAGAACTGGACGATGTCCCTGAAACAGATTAATGCAATAGGACGAGGTCCCTGAAACAAATTAATAGAAGAGGACGATGTCCCTGAAACAGATTAATACAACAGGACGACGTCCCTAAAACAGATTAATAGAACAGATCGAAGTCCCTGAAACAGATTAATACAACAGGACAAGATCGCAGAAACAGATTAATTCAAGAGGATGAGGTCCCAGAAACATGTTAATACAACAGGACGAGGTCCTTGAAATAGATTAATACAACAGGACGAGGTCCCTGAAACTGATTAATAGAAGAGGACGAGGTCCGTGAAACAGATAAATACAACAGGACGAGGTCCCTCAAACAGATTAATAGAGCAGGATGAGGACCTGTAACAGATTAATACAACAGGACAAGGTCCCTGTAACAAATTAATAGAACAGGACGAGGTCGCTTAAACCAATTAATAGAACAGGACGACGTGAATAAAACAGATTAATACACCAAGACGAGGACCCTGCAACAAATTAATATAAGAGGACGAGGTCCAAGAAACAGATTAATGCAACAGGACGAGGTCCCTGAAACAGATTAATACAACAGGACGAGGTCCCTGAAACAGATTAATGGAACAGGATGAGGTCCCTGAAACATATTAATACAAGAGGACGAGATCCCTGAAACAGATAAATACAACTGGACGAGGTCCCTGAAACAGATTAATACAAGAGGATGATGTCCCTGAAACAGATTAATACAACAGGACGAGGTCCCTGAAACAGATTAATGCAAAAGGACGAGGTCCCTGAAACAGATTAATACAACAGGACGAGGTCCCTGAAACAGATTAATACAAAAGGACGAGGTCCCTGAAACAGATTAATACAACAGGATGACGTCCCTGAAACAGATTAATACAACAGGACGAGGTTCCTGAAACAGATTAATACAAAAGGACGAGGTTCCTGAAACAGATTAATACAAAAGGACGAGGTCACTGAAACAGAATAATGCAACAGGACGAGGTCCCTGAAACAGATTAATATAACAGGACGAGGTCCCTGAAACAGATTAATGCAATAGGACGAGGTCCCTGAAACAGAATAATGCAACAGGACGAGGTTCCTGAAACAGATTAATACAAAAGGACGAGGTCCCTAAAACAGATTAATATAACAGGACGAGGTCCCTGAAACAGATTAATACAAAAGGACGAAGTCCCTGAAACAGATTAATACAAGAGGACGAGGTCCCTGATACAGATTAATACAACAGGACGAGGTCCCAGAAACAGATTAATGCAAGAGGACGAGGTCCGTGTAACAGATTAATATAACAGGACGAGGTCCCTGAAACAAATTAATAGAAGAGGACGATGTCCCTGAAACAGATTAATACAAAAGGACGAGGTCCCTGAAACAAATTAATAGAAGAGGACGATGTCCCTGAAACAGATTAATACAAAAGGACGAGGTCCCTAAAACAGATTAATAGAACAGATCGAAGTCCCTGAAACAGATTAATTCAAGAGGATGAGGTCCCAGAAACAGGTTAATACAACAGGACGAGGTCGCTTAAACCAATAAATAGAACAGGACGAGGTCCCTAGAAAAGATTAATACAAGAGGACGATGTTTCTGAAACAGATTAATACAACAGGACGACGTCCCTGAAACAGATTAATACAACAGGCGAGGTCCCTGAAACAGATTAATGCAGCAGAATGATGTCAGTGAAACAGATTAATACAACAGGACGAGGTCCCTGAAACTGATTAATACAACAGGACGAGGTCCCTGAAACAGGTTAATACAAGAGGACGAGGTCCGTGAAACAGATTAATGCAACAGGACGAGGTCCCTGAAATAGATTACTACTACAGGACGATGTCCCTGTAAATGATAAATACAACAGGACGAGGTCCCTGTAACAGATTAATACAACAGGAGGAGGTCCCTGAAACAGATTAATATAACAGGACGAGGTCCCTGAAACTGATTAATTCAAGAGGACGAGGTCCGTGAAACAGATAAATACAACAGGACGAGGTCCCTGAAACAGATTAATAGAGCAGGATGAGGACCTGTAACAGATTAATACAGCAGGACGATGTCCCTGTTACAGATTAATACAACAGGACGAGGTCGCTTAAACCAATTAATAGAACAGGACGAGGTCCCTAAAACAGATTAATACAAGAGGACGATGTTTCTGAAACAGATTCATACAACAGGACGACGTCCCTGAAACAGATTAATAGAACAGTACGAGGTCCCTGAAACAGATTAATGCAGCAGGATGATGTCAGTGAAACAGATTAATACAACAGGACGAGTTCCCTGAAAATGATTAATACAACTAGACGAGGTCCCTGAAACAGGTTAATACAAGAGGACGAGGTCCGTGAAACAGATTAATACAACAGGACGAGGTCCATCAAACAAATGAATAGAACAGGAACAGGTCCCTGAAACAGATTAATGCAACAGGACGAGGTCCCTGAAATAGATTACTACAACAGGACGATGTCCCTGTAACAGATTAATACAACAGGACGAGGTCCCTGTAACAGATTAATACAACAGGAGGAGGTCCCTGAAACAGATTAATATAACAGGACGAGGTCCCTGAAACTGATTAATAGAAGAGGACGAGGTCCGTGAAACAGATAAATACAACAGGACGAGGTCCCTGAAACAGAATAATAGAGCAGGATGAGGACCTGTAACAGATTAATACAACAGGACAAGGTCCCTGTAACAGATTAATAGAACAGGACGAGGTCCCTGAAAGAAATTAATACAACAGGATGAGGTCCCTGAAACAGATTAATACAACAGGACGAGGTCCATGAAACAGATTAATATAACAGGACGAGGTCCCTGAAACAGGTTAATACCAGACGACGAGGTCCCTGAAACAGATTAATACAACAGGACGAGGTCCGAGAAACAGATTAATACAACAGGACGAGGTCAGTGTAACAGATTAATATAACAGGACGAGGTCCCTGAAACAGGTTAATACCAGACGACAAGGTCCCTGAAACAGGTTAATACAACATGACGAGGTCCCTGAAACAGATTAATACAACAGGACAAGATCCCAGAAACAGATTTATTCAAGAGGACGAGGTCCGAGAAACAGATTAATACAACAGGACGAGGTCTGTGTAACAGATTAATATAACAGGACGAGGTCCCTGAAACAGGTTAATACCAGACGACGAGGTCCCTGAAACAGATTAATATAACAGGACGAGGTCCCTGAAACTGATTAAAACAAGAGGACGAGGTCCCTGAAACAGTTTAATACAAGAGGACGAGGTCCGTGAAACAGATAAATACAACAGGACAAGGTCCCTGAAACAGATTAATACAACAGGACGAGGTCCCTGTAACAGATTAATACAACAGGATGATGTCCCTGAAACAGATTAATGCAACAGGACGAGGTCCCTGAAACAGATAAATAGAAGAGGACGAGTTCCGTGTAACAGATTAATGCAACAGGACGAGGTCCCTGAAACAGATTAATACAACAGGACGAGGTCCCTGAAACAGATTAATACAACAGGACGAGGTCCCTGTAACAGATTAATACAACAGGATGATGTCCCTGAAACAGGTTAATGCAACAGGACGAGCTCCCTGAAACGGATTAATACAAGAGGACGAGGTCCCTGTAACAGATTAATGCAACAGGACGAGGTCCCTGAAACAGATTAATACAACAGGACGAGATCCCTGAAACAGATTAATAGAACAGGAAGAGGTACCTGAAACAGATTAATGCAACAGGAGGAGGTCCCTGAAACAGATTAATGCAACAGGACGAGGTCCCTGTAACAGATTGTTGCAAGAGGACGAGGTCCCTGAAACAGATGAATACAAAAGGACGAGGTCCCTGTAACAGATTATTGCAACAGGACGAGGTCACTGAAACAGATTAATACAACAGGACGAGATCCCTGAAACAGATTAATAGAACAGGACGAGGTACCTGAAACAGATTAATGCAACAGGAGAAGGGCCCTGAAACAGATTAATACAACAGGACGAGATCCCTGAAACAGATTAATAGAACAGGAAGAGGTACCTGAAACAGATTAATGCAACAGGAGGAGGTCCCTGAAACAGATTAATGCAACAGGACGAGGTCCCTGTAACAGATTGTTGCAAGAGGACGAGGTCCCTGAAACAGATGAATACAAAAGGACGAGGTCCCTGTAACAGATTATTGCAACAGGACGAGGTCACTGAAACAGATTAATACAACAGGATGAGATCCCTGAAACAGATTAATGGAACAGGATGAGGTCCCTGAAACAGATTAATACAAGAGGACGAGGTCCCTGAAACAGATAAATACAACAGGACGAGGTCCCTGAAACAGATTAATACAACAGGACGAGGTCACTGAAACAGATTAATACAAAAGGACGAGGTCCCTGAAACAGATTAATACAACAGGATGACGTCCCTGAAACAGATTAATACAAGAGGACGAGGTCCCTGAAACAGATTAATGCAACAGGAAGAGGTCCCTGAAACAGATTAATACAACAGGACGAGATCCCTGAAAAAGATTAATGGAACAGGATGAGGTCCCTGAAACAGATTCATACAAGAGGACGAGATCCCTGAAACAGATTCATACAACAGGACGACGTCCCTGAAACAGATTAATAGAACAGGACGAGGTCCCTGAAACAGATTAATGCAGCAGGATGATGTCAGTGAAACAGATTAATACAACAGGACGAGTTCCCTGAAAATGATTAATACAACTAGACGAGGTCCCTGAAACAGGTTAATACAAGAGGACGAGGTCCGTGAAACAGATTAATACAACAGGACGAGGTCCATCAAACAAATGAATAGAACAGGAACAGGTCCCTGAAACAGATTAATGCAACAGGACGAGGTCCCTGAAATAGATTACTACAACAGGACGATGTCCCTGTAACAGATTAATACAACAGGACGAGGTCCCTGTAACAGATTAATACAACAGGAGGAGGTCCCTGAAACAGATTAATATAACAGGACGAGGTCCCTGAAACTGATTAATAGAAGAGGACGAGGTCCGTGAAACAGATAAATACAACAGGACGAGGTCCCTGAAACAGAATAATAGAGCAGGATGAGGACCTGTAACAGATTAATACAACAGGACAAGGTCCCTGTAACAGATTAATAGAACAGGACGAGGTCCCTGAAAGAAATTAATACAACAGGATGAGGTCCCTGAAACAGATTAATACAACAGGACGAGGTCCATGAAACAGATTAATATAACAGGACGAGGTCCCTGAAACAGGTTAATACCAGAGGACGAGGTCCCTGAAACAGATTAATACAACAGGACGAGGTCCGAGAAACAGATTAATACAACAGGACGAGGTCCGTGTAACAGATTAATATAACAGGACGAGGTCCGTGTAACAGATTAATATAACAGGACGAGGTCCCTGAAACAGGTTAATACAACATGACGAGGTCCCTGAAACAGATTAATACAACAGGACAAGATCCCAGAAACAGATTTATTCAAGAGGATGAGGTCCCAGAAACAGGTTAATACAACAGGACGAGGTCCTTGAAATAGATTAATACAACAGGACGAGGTCGCTTAAAGCAATTAATAGAACAGGACGAGGTCCCTAAAACAGATTAATACAAGAGGATGATGTTTCTGAAACAGATTAATACAACAGGACGACGTCCCTGGAACAGATTAATACAACAGGACGAGGTCCCTGAAACAGATTAATGCAGCAGGATGATGTCAGTGAAACAGATTAATACAACAGGACGAGGTCCCTGAAACTGATTAATACAACAGGACGAGGTCCCTGAAACAGATTAATACAAAAGGACGAGGTCCCTGAAACAGATTAATACAACAGGACGAGGTCCCTCAAACATATTAATACAACAGGACCAGGTCCCTGAAACAGATTAATGCAACAGGACGAGGTTCCTGAAATAGATTACTACAACAGGACGATGTCCCTGTAACAGATTAATACAACAGGAGGAGGTCCCTGAAACAGATTAATATAACAGGACGAGGTCCCTGAAACTGATTAAAACAAGAGGACGAGGTCCCTGAAACAGTTTAATACAAGAGGACGAGGTCCGTGAAACAGATAAATACAACAGGACAAGGTCCCTGAAACAGATTAATACAACAGGACGAGGTCCCTGTAACAGATTAATACAACAGGATGATGTCCCTGAAACAGGTTAATGCAACAGGACGAGCTCCCTGAAACGGATTAATACAAGAGGACGAGGTCCCTGTAACAGATTAATGCAACAGGACGAGGTCCCTGAAACAGATTAATACAACAGGACGAGATCCCTGAAACAGATTAATAGAACAGGACGAGGTACCTGAAACAGATTAATGCAACAGGAGGAGGTCCCTGAAACAGATTAATGCAACAGGACGAGGTCCCTGTAACAGATTATTGCAAGAGGACGAGGTCCCTGAAAATGATTAATACAACAGGACGAGGTACCTGAAACAGATTAATGCAACAGGAGGAGGTCCCTGAAACAGATTAATGCAACAGGACGAGGTCCCTGTAACAGATTAATGCAACAGGACGAGGTCACTGAAACAGATTAATACAACAGGACGAGGTCCCTGAAACAGATTAATACAACAGGATGAGATCCCTGAAAGAGATTAATACAACAGGACGAGGTCCCTGAAACAGATTAATGGAACAGGATGAGGTCCCTGAAACAGATTAATACAAGAGGACGAGATACCTGAAACAGATAAATACAACAGGACGAGGTCCCTGAAACAGATTAATACAACAGGACGAGGTCACTGAAACAGATTAATACAAGAGGACGAGGTCCCTGAAACAGATTAATGCAACAGGAAGAGGTCCCTGAAACAGATTAATACAACAGGACGAGATCCCTGAAAAAGATTAATGGAACAGGATGAGGTCCCTGAAACAGATTAATACAAGAGGACGAGATCCCTGAAACAGATAAATACAACAGGACGAGGTCCCTGAAACAGATTAATACAACAGGACGAGGTCCCTGAAACAGATTAATACAAAAGGACGAGGTCCCTGAAACAGATTAATACAACAGGATGACGTCCCTGAAACAGATTAATACAAGAGGACGAGGTCCCTGAAACAGATTAATGCAACAGGATGAGGTCCCTGAAACAGATTAATACAAGAGGACGAAGTCCCTGAAACAGATTAATACAACAGGACGAGGTCCCTGAAACAGATTAATACAACAGGACGAGGTCCATGAAACAGATTAATATAACAGGACGAGGTCCCTGAAACAGGTTAATACCAGACGACGAGGTCCCTGAAACAGATTAATACAACAGGACGAGGTCCGAGAAACAGATTAATACAACAGGACGAGGTCTGTGTAACAGATTAATATAACAGGACGAGGTCCCTGAAACAGGTTAATACCAGACGACAAGGTCCCTGAAACAGGTTAATACAACATGACGAGGTCCCTGAAACAGATTAATAGAACAGGACGAGGTCCCTGAAAGAAATTAATACAACAGGATGAGGTCCCTGAAACAGATTAATACAACAGGACGAGGTCCATGAAACAGATTAATATAACAGGACGAGGTCCCTGAAACAGGTTAATACCAGACGACGAGGTCCCTGAAACAGATTAATACAACAGGACGAGGTCCGAGAAACAGATTAATACAACAGGACGAGGTCTGTGTAACAGATTAATATAACAGGACGAGGTCCCTGAAACAGGTTAATACCAGACGACAAGGTCCCTGAAACAGGTTAATACAACATGACGAGGTCCCTGAAACAGATTAATACAACAGGACAAGATCCCAGAAACAGATTTATTCAAGAGGACGAGGTCCGAGAAACAGATTAATACAACAGGACGAGGTCTGTGTAACAGATTAATATAACAGGACGAGGTCCCTGAAACAGGTTAATACCAGACGACGAGGTCCCTGAAACAGATTAATATAACAGGACGAGGTCCCTGAAACTGATTAAAACAAGAGGACGAGGTCCCTGAAACAGTTTAATACAAGAGGACGAGGTCCGTGAAACAGATAAATACAACAGGACAAGGTCCCTGAAACAGATTAATACAACAGGACGAGGTCCCTGTAACAGATTAATACAACAGGATGATGTCCCTGAAACAGATTAATGCAACAGGACGAGGTCCCTGAAACAGATAAATAGAAGAGGACGAGTTCCGTGTAACAGATTAATGCAACAGGACGAGGTCCCTGAAACAGATTAATAGAACAGGACGAGGTCCCTGAAACAGATTAATACAACAGGACGAGGTCCCTGTAACAGATTAATACAACAGGATGATGTCCCTGAAACAGGTTAATGCAACAGGACGAGCTCCCTGAAACGGATTAATACAAGAGGACGAGGTCCCTGTAACAGATTAATGCAACAGGACGAGGTCCCTGAAACAGATTAATACAACAGGACGAGATCCCTGAAACAGATTAATAGAACAGGAAGAGGTACCTGAAACAGATTAATGCAACAGGAGGAGGTCCCTGAAACAGATTAATGCAACAGGACGAGGTCCCTGTAACAGATTGTTGCAAGAGGACGAGGTCCCTGAAACAGATGAATACAAAAGGACGAGGTCCCTGTAACAGATTATTGCAACAGGACGAGGTCACTGAAACAGATTAATACAACAGGACGAGATCCCTGAAACAGATTAATAGAACAGGACGAGGTACCTGAAACAGATTAATGCAACAGGAGAAGGGCCCTGAAACAGATTAATGCAACAGGACGAGGTCCCTGTAACAGATTGTTGCAAGAGGACGAGGTCCCTGAAACAGATGAATACAAAAGGACGAGGTCCCTGTAACAGATTATTGCAACAGGACGAGGTCACTGAAACAGATTAATACAACAGGATGAGATCCCTGAAACAGATTAATGGAACAGGATGAGGTCCCTGAAACAGATTAATACAAGAGGACGAGGTCCCTGAAACAGATAAATACAACAGGACGAGGTCCCTGAAACAGATTAATACAACAGGACGAGGTCACTGAAACAGATTAATACAAAAGGACGAGGTCCCTGAAACAGATTAATACAACAGGATGACGTCCCTGAAACAGATTAATACAAGAGGACGAGGTCCCTGAAACAGATTAATGCAACAGGAAGAGGTCCCTGAAACAGATTAATACAACAGGACGAGATCCCTGAAAAAGATTAATGGAACAGGATGAGGTCCCTGAAACAGATTAATACAAGAGGACGAGATCCCTGAAACAGATTCATACAACAGGACGACGTCCCTGAAACGGATTAATAGAACAGGACGAGGTCCCTGAAACAGATTAATGCAGCAGGATGATGTCAGTGAAACAGATTAATACAACAGGACGAGTTCCCTGAAAATGATTAATACAACTAGACGAGGTCCCTGAAACAGGTTAATACAAGAGGACGAGGTCCGTGAAACAGATTAATACAACAGGACGAGGTCCATCAAACAAATGAATAGAACAGGAACAGGTCCCTGAAACAGATTAATGCAACAGGACGAGGTCCCTGAAATAGATTACTACAACAGGACGATGTCCCTGTAACAGATTAATACAACAGGACGAGGTCCCTGTAACAGATTAATACAACAGGAGGAGGTCCCTGAAACAGATTAATATAACAGGACGAGGTCCCTGAAACTGATTAATAGAAGAGGACGAGGTCCGTGAAACAGATAAATACAACAGGACGAGGTCCCTGAAACAGAATAATAGAGCAGGATGAGGACCTGTAACAGATTAATACAACAGGACAAGGTCCCTGTAACAGATTAATAGAACAGGACGAGGTCCCTGAAAGAAATTAATACAACAGGATGAGGTCCCTGAAACAGATTAATACAACAGGACGAGGTCCATGAAACAGATTAATATAACAGGACGAGGTCCCTGAAACAGGTTAATACCAGAGGACGAGGTCCCTGAAACAGATTAATACAACAGGACGAGGTCCGAGAAACAGATTAATACAACAGGACGAGGTCCGTGTAACAGATTAATATAACAGGACGAGGTCCGTGTAACAGATTAATATAACAGGACGAGGTCCCTGAAACAGGTTAATACAACATGACGAGGTCCCTGAAACAGATTAATACAACAGGACAAGATCCCAGAAACAGATTTATTCAAGAGGATGAGGTCCCAGAAACAGGTTAATACAACAGGACGAGGTCCTTGAAATAGATTAATACAACAGGACGAGGTCGCTTAAAGCAATTAATAGAACAGGACGAGGTCCCTAAAACAGATTAATACAAGAGGATGATGTTTCTGAAACAGATTAATACAACAGGACGACGTCCCTGGAACAGATTAATACAACAGGACGAGGTCCCTGAAACAGATTAATGCAGCAGGATGATGTCAGTGAAACAGATTAATACAACAGGACGACGTCCCTGGAACAGATTAATACAACAGGACGAGGTCCCTGAAACAGATTAATGCAGCAGGATGATGTCAGTGAAACAGATTAATACAACAGGACGAGGTCCCTGAAACTGATTAATACAACAGGACGAGGTCCCTGAAACAGATTAATACAAAAGGACGAGGTCCCTGAAACAGATTAATACAACAGGACGAGGTCCCTCAAACATATTAATACAACAGGACCAGGTCCCTGAAACAGATTAATGCAACAGGACGAGGTTCCTGAAATAGATTACTACAACAGGACGATGTCCCTGTAACAGATTAATACAACAGGAGGAGGTCCCTGAAACAGATTAATATAACAGGACGAGGTCCCTGAAACTGATTAAAACAAGAGGACGAGGTCCCTGAAACAGTTTAATACAAGAGGACGAGGTCCGTGAAACAGATAAATACAACAGGACAAGGTCCCTGAAACAGATTAATACAACAGGACGAGGTCCCTGTAACAGATTAATACAACAGGATGATGTCCCTGAAACAGGTTAATGCAACAGGACGAGCTCCCTGAAACGGATTAATACAAGAGGACGAGGTCCCTGTAACAGATTAATGCAACAGGACGAGGTCCCTGAAACAGATTAATACAACAGGACGAGATCCCTGAAACAGATTAATAGAACAGGACGAGGTACCTGAAACAGATTAATGCAACAGGAGGAGGTCCCTGAAACAGATTAATGCAACAGGACGAGGTCCCTGTAACAGATTATTGCAAGAGGACGAGGTCCCTGAAAATGATTAATACAACAGGACGAGGTACCTGAAACAGATTAATGCAACAGGAGGAGGTCCCTGAAACAGATTAATGCAACAGGACGAGGTCCCTGTAACAGATTAATGCAACAGGACGAGGTCACTGAAACAGATTAATACAACAGGACGAGGTCCCTGAAACAGATTAATACAACAGGATGAGATCCCTGAAAGAGATTAATACAACAGTACGAGGTCCCTGAAACAGATTAATGGAACAGGATGAGGTCCCTGAAACAGATTAATACAAGAGGACGAGATCCCTGAAACAGATAAATACAACAGGACGAGGTCCCTGAAACAGATTAATACAACAGGACGAGGTCACTGAAACAGATTAATACAAGAGGACGAGGTCCCTGAAACAGATTAATGCAACAGGAAGAGGTCCCTGAAACAGATTAATATAACAGGACGAGATCCCTGAAAAAGATTAATGGAACAGGATGAGGTCCCTGAAACAGATTAATACAAGAGGACGAGATCCCTGAAACAGATAAATACAACAGGACGAGGTCCCTGAAACAGATTAATACAACAGGACGAGGTCCCTGAAACAGATTAATACAAAAGGACGAGGTCCCTGAAACAGATTAATACAACAGGATGACGTCCCTGAAACAGATTAATACAAGAGGACGAGGTCCCTGAAACAGATAAATGCAACAGGATGAGGTCCCTGAAACAGATTAATACAAGAGGACGAAGTCCCTGAAACAGATTAATACAACAGGACGAGGTCCCTGAAACAGATTAATACAACAGGACGAGGTCCATGAAACAGATTAATATAACAGGACGAGGTCCCTGAAACAGGTTAATACAAGAGGACGAGGTCCCTGAAACAGATTAATACAACAGGACGAGGTCCCTGAAACAGATTAATGCAACAGGATGAGGTCCCTGAAACAGATTAATACAAGAGGACGAAGTCCCTGAAACAGATTAATACAACAGGACGAGGTCCCTGAAACAGATTAATACAACAGGACGAGGTCCCTGGAACAGATTAATACACCAGGACGAGGTCCTTTAAACAGATTAATACAAAAGGACGAGGTCCCTAAAGCAGATTAATATAACAGGACGAGGTCCCTGAAACAGATTAATACACCAGGACGAGGTCCCTAAAAGAGATTAATACAAAAGGACGAAGTCCCTGAAACAGATTAATACAAGAGGACGAGGTCCCTAAAACAGATTAATAGAACAGGACAAGATACCAGAAACAGATTAATTCAAGAGGATGAGGTCCCAGAAACAGGTTAATACAACAGGACGAGGTCCTTGAAATAGATGAATACAACAGGACGATGTTTCTGAAACAGATTAATAAAACAGGACGACGTCCCTGAAACAGATTAATACAACAGGACGAGGTCCCTGAAACAGATTAATGCAGCAGGATGATGTCAGTGAAACAGATTAATACAACAGGACGAGGTCCCTGAAACTGATTAATACAACAGGACGAGGTCCCTGAAGCAGGTTAATACAAGAGGACGAGGTCCGTGAAACAGATAAATACAACAGGACGAGGTCACTGAAACAGATTAATACAAAAGGACGAGGTCCCTGAAACAGATTAATGCAACAGGATGAGGTCCCTGTAACAGATTAATACAGCAAGACGATGTCCCTGTAACAGATTAATACAACAGGACGAGGTCCCTGAAACAGATCAATACAACAGGACGAGGTCCCTGTAAAAGATTAATACAACAGGACAAGGTCCCTTTAACAGATTAATAGAACAGGACTAGGTCCCTGAAAGAGATTAATACAACAGGATGAGGTCCCTGAAACATATTAATACAACAGGACGAGGTCCCTGAAAGAGATTAATACAAAAGGACGAGGTCCCTGAAACAGATTAATACAACAGGACGAGGTCCCTGAAACAGATTAATACAACAGGACGAGGTCCCTGAAACTGATTAATACAAGAGGACGAGGTCCCTGAAACAGATTAATACAAGAGGACGAGGTCCGTGAAACAGATAAATACAACAGGACGAGGTCCCTGAAACAGATTAATACAAGAGGACGAGGTCCGTGAAACAGATAAATACAACAGGACGAGGTCCCTGAAACAGATTAATAGAGCAGGATGAGGACCTGTAACAAATTAATACAACAGGACAAGGTCCCTGGAACAGATTAATAGAACAGGACAAGGTCCCTGAAAGAGATTAATACAACAGGATAAGGTCCCTGTAACAGATTAATACAGCAGGACGATGTCCCTGTTACAGATTAATACAACAGGACGATGTCCCTGAAACAGATTAATACAACAGGACGAGGTCCCTGAAACAAATTAATACAACAGGATGAGGTCCCTGAAACAGATTAATACAAGAGGACGAGGTCCCTGAAACAGGTTAATACAAGAGGACGAGGTACCTGAAACAGATTAATACAACAGGACGAGGTCCAAGAAACAGATTAATATAACAGGACGAGGTCCCTGAAACAGGTTAATACAACATGACGAGGTCCCTGAAACAGATTAATACAAGGGGACGAGGTCCCTGAAACAGATTAATACAACAGGACGAGGTCCATTAAACAGATTAATAGAACAGGACGATGTCCCTGAAACAGATTAATGCAATAGGACGAGGTCCCTGAAACAAATTAATAGAAGAGGACGATGTCCCTGAAACAGATTAATACAACAGGACGACGTCCCTAAAACAGATTAATAGAACAGATCGAAGTCCCTGAAACAGATTAATACAACAGGACAAGATCGCAGAAACAGATTAATTCAAGAGGATGAGGTCCCAGAAACATGTTAATACAACAGGACGAGGTCCTTGAAATAGATTAATACAACAGGACGAGGTCGCTTAAACCAATTAATAGAACAGGACGAGGTCCCTAAAACAGATTAATACAACAGGACGACGTCCCTGAAACAGATTAAAACAACACGATGAGGTCCCTGAAACAGATTAATGCAGCAGGATGATGTCAGTGAAACAGATTAATACAACAGGACGAGGTCCCTGAAACTGATTAATACAACAGGACGAGGTCCCTGAAACAGATTAATACAAAAGGACGAGGTCCCTGAAACAGATTAATACAACAGGATGACGTCCCTGAAACAGATTAATACAAGAGGACGAGGTCCCTGAAACAGATTAATGCAACAGGATGAGGTCCCTGAAACAGATTAATACAACAGGACGAGGTCCCTGAAACTGATTAATAGAAGAGGACGAGGTCCGTGAAACAGATAAATACAACAGGACGAGGTCCCTCAAACAGATTAATAGAGCAGGATGAGGACCTGTAACAGATTAATACAACAGGACAAGGTCCCTGTAACAAATTAATAGAACAGGACGAGGTCCCTGAAAGAAATTAATACAACAGGATGAGGTCACTGTAACAGATTAATACAGCAGGACGATGTCCCTGTTACAGATTAATACAACAGGACGAGGTCGCTTAAACCAATTAATAGAACTGGACGACGTCAATAAAACAGATTAATACACCAAGACGAGGACCCTGCAACAAATTAATATAAGAGGACGAGGTCCAAGAAACAGATTAATTCAACAGGACGAGGTCCCTGAAACAGATTAATACAACAGTACGAGGTCCCTGAAACAGATTAATGGAACAGGATGAGGTCCCTGAAACATATTAATACAAGAGGACGAGATCCCTGAAACAGATAAATACAACTGGACGAGGTCCCTGAAACAGATTAATACAACAGGACGAGGTCCCTGAAACAGATTAATGCAAAAGGACGAGGTCCCTGAAACAGATTAATACAACAGGACGAGGTCCCTGAAACAGATTAATATAAAAGGACGAGGTCCCTGAAACAGATTAATACAACAGGATGACGTCCCTGAAACAGATTAATACAACAGGACGAGGTCACTGAAACAGATTAATGCAATAGGACGAGATCCCTGAAACAGATTAATACAACATGACGAGGTCCCTGAAACAGAATAATGCAACAGGACGAGGTTCCTGAAACAGATTAATACAAAAGGACGAGGTCCCTAAAACAGATTAATATAACAGGACGAGGTCCCTGAAACAGATTAATACACCAGGACGAGGTCCCTGAAACAGAATAATGCAACAGGACGAGGTTCCTGAAACAGATTAATAGAAAAGGACGAGGTCCCTAAAACAGATTAATATAACAGGACGAGGTCCCTGAAACAGATTAATACAAAAGGACGAAGTCCCTGAAACAGATTAATACAAGAGGACTAGGTCCCTGATACAGATTAATACAACAGGACGAGGTCCCAGAAACAGATTAATACAAGAGGACGAGGTCCGTGAAACAGATAAATACAACAGGACGAGGTCCCTGAAACAGATTAATAGAGCAGGATGAGGACCTGTAACAAATTAATACAACAGGACAAGGTCCCTGTAACAGATTAATAGAACAGGACAAGGTCCCTGAAACAGATTAATAGAACAGGACAAGGTCCCTGAAAGAGATTAATACAACAGGATAAGGTCCCTGTAACAGATTAATACAGCAGGACGATGTCCCTGTTACAGATTAATACAACAGGACGATGTCCCTGAAACAGATTAATATAAAAGGACGAGGTCCCTGTAACAGATTAATACAACAGTATGATGTCCCTGAAACAGATTAATGCAAATGGACGAGTTCCCTGAAACAGATTAATGCAACAGGATGAGGTCCCTGAAACAGGTTAATACCAGAGGACGAGGTACCTGAAACAGATTAATACAACAGGACGAGGTCCAAGAAACAGATTAATATAACAGGACGAGGTCCCTGAAACAGGTTAATACAACATGACGAGGTCCCTGAAACAGATTAATACAAGGGGACGAGGTCCCTGAAACAGATTAATACAACAGGACGAGGTCCATTAAACAGATTAATAGAACTGGACGATGTCCCTGAAACAGATTAATGCAATAGGACGAGGTCCCTGAAACAAATTAATAGAAGAGGACGATGTCCCTGAAACAGATTAATACAACAGGACGACGTCCCTAAAACAGATTAATAGAACAGATCGAAGTCCCTGAAACAGATTAATACAACAGGACAAGATCGCAGAAACAGATTAATTCAAGAGGATGAGGTCCCAGAAACATGTTAATACAACAGGACGAGGTCCTTGAAATAGATTAATACAACAGGACGAGGTCCCTGAAACTGATTAATAGAAGAGGACGAGGTCCGTGAAACAGATAAATACAACAGGACGAGGTCCCTCAAACAGATTAATAGAGCAGGATGAGGACCTGTAACAGATTAATACAACAGGACAAGGTCCCTGTAACAAATTAATAGAACAGGACGAGGTCGCTTAAACCAATTAATAGAACAGGACGACGTGAATAAAACAGATTAATACACCAAGACGAGGACCCTGCAACAAATTAATATAAGAGGACGAGGTCCAAGAAACAGATTAATGCAACAGGACGAGGTCCCTGAAACAGATTAATACAACAGGACGAGGTCCCTGAAACAGATTAATGGAACAGGATGAGGTCCCTGAAACATATTAATACAAGAGGACGAGATCCCTGAAACAGATAAATACAACTGGACGAGGTCCCTGAAACAGATTAATACAAGAGGATGATGTCCCTGAAACAGATTAATACAACAGGACGAGGTCCCTGAAACAGATTAATGCAAAAGGACGAGGTCCCTGAAACAGATTAATACAACAGGACGAGGTCCCTGAAACAGATTAATACAACAGGACGAGATCCCTGAAAAAGATTAATGGAACAGGATGAGGTCCCTGAAACAGATTAATACAAGAGGACGAGATCCCTGAAACAGATAAATACAACAGGACGAGGTCCCTGAAACAGATTAATACAACAGGACGAGGTCCCTGAAACAGATTAATACAAAAGGACGAGGTCCCTGAAACAGATTAATACAACAGGATGACGTCCCTGAAACAGATTAATACAAGAGGACGAGGTCCCTGAAACAGATAAATGCAACAGGATGAGGTCCCTGAAACAGATTAATACAAGAGGACGAAGTCCCTGAAACAGATTAATACAACAGGACGAGGTCCCTGAAACAGATTAATACAACAGGACGAGGTCCATGAAACAGATTAATATAACAGGACGAGGTCCCTGAAACAGGTTAATACAAGAGGACGAGGTCCCTGAAACAGATTAATACAACAGGACGAGGTCCCTGAAACAGATTAATGCAACAGGATGAGGTCCCTGAAACAGATTAATACAAGAGGACGAAGTCCCTGAAACAGATTAATACAACAGGACGAGGTCCCTGAAACAGATTAATACAACAGGACGAGGTCCCTGGAACAGATTAATACACCAGGACGAGGTCCTTTAAACAGATTAATACAAAAGGACGAGGTCCCTAAAGCAGATTAATATAACAGGACGAGGTCCCTGAAACAGATTAATACACCAGGACGAGGTCCCTAAAAGAGATTAATACAAAAGGACGAAGTCCCTGAAACAGATTAATACAAGAGGACGAGGTCCCTAAAACAGATTAATAGAACAGGACAAGATACCAGAAACAGATTAATTCAAGAGGATGAGGTCCCAGAAACAGGTTAATACAACAGGACGAGGTCCTTGAAATAGATGAATACAACAGGACGATGTTTCTGAAACAGATTAATAAAACAGGACGACGTCCCTGAAACAGATTAATACAACAGGACGAGGTCCCTGAAACAGATTAATGCAGCAGGATGATGTCAGTGAAACAGATTAATACAACAGGACGAGGTCCCTGAAACTGATTAATACAACAGGACGAGGTCCCTGAAGCAGGTTAATACAAGAGGACGAGGTCCGTGAAACAGATAAATACAACAGGACGAGGTCACTGAAACAGATTAATACAAAAGGACGAGGTCCCTGAAACAGATTAATGCAACAGGATGAGGTCCCTGTAACAGATTAATACAGCAAGACGATGTCCCTGTAACAGATTAATACAACAGGACGAGGTCCCTGAAACAGATCAATACAACAGGACGAGGTCCCTGTAAAAGATTAATACAACAGGACAAGGTCCCTTTAACAGATTAATAGAACAGGACTAGGTCCCTGAAAGAGATTAATACAACAGGATGAGGTCCCTGAAACATATTAATACAACAGGACGAGGTCCCTGAAAGAGATTAATACAAAAGGACGAGGTCCCTGAAACAGATTAATACAACAGGACGAGGTCCCTGAAACAGATTAATACAACAGGACGAGGTCCCTGAAACTGATTAATACAAGAGGACGAGGTCCCTGAAACAGATTAATACAAGAGGACGAGGTCCGTGAAACAGATAAATACAACAGGACGAGGTCCCTGAAACAGATTAATACAAGAGGACGAGGTCCGTGAAACAGATAAATACAACAGGACGAGGTCCCTGAAACAGATTAATAGAGCAGGATGAGGACCTGTAACAAATTAATACAACAGGACAAGGTCCCTGGAACAGATTAATAGAACAGGACAAGGTCCCTGAAAGAGATTAATACAACAGGATAAGGTCCCTGTAACAGATTAATACAGCAGGACGATGTCCCTGTTACAGATTAATACAACAGGACGATGTCCCTGAAACAGATTAATACAACAGGACGAGGTCCCTGAAACAAATTAATACAACAGGATGAGGTCCCTGAAACAGATTAATACAAGAGGACGAGGTCCCTGAAACAGGTTAATACAAGAGGACGAGGTACCTGAAACAGATTAATACAACAGGACGAGGTCCAAGAAACAGATTAATATAACAGGACGAGGTCCCTGAAACAGGTTAATACAACATGACGAGGTCCCTGAAACAGATTAATACAAGGGGACGAGGTCCCTGAAACAGATTAATACAACAGGACGAGGTCCATTAAACAGATTAATAGAACAGGACGATGTCCCTGAAACAGATTAATGCAATAGGACGAGGTCCCTGAAACAAATTAATAGAAGAGGACGATGTCCCTGAAACAGATTAATACAACAGGACGACGTCCCTAAAACAGATTAATAGAACAGATCGAAGTCCCTGAAACAGATTAATACAACAGGACAAGATCGCAGAAACAGATTAATTCAAGAGGATGAGGTCCCAGAAACATGTTAATACAACAGGACGAGGTCCTTGAAATAGATTAATACAACAGGACGAGGTCGCTTAAACCAATTAATAGAACAGGACGAGGTCCCTAAAACAGATTAATACAACAGGACGACGTCCCTGAAACAGATTAAAACAACACGATGAGGTCCCTGAAACAGATTAATGCAGCAGGATGATGTCAGTGAAACAGATTAATACAACAGGACGAGGTCCCTGAAACTGATTAATACAACAGGACGAGGTCCCTGAAACAGATTAATACAAAAGGACGAGGTCCCTGAAACAGATTAATACAACAGGATGACGTCCCTGAAACAGATTAATACAAGAGGACGAGGTCCCTGAAACAGATTAATGCAACAGGATGAGGTCCCTGAAACAGATTAATACAACAGGACGAGGTCCCTGAAACTGATTAATAGAAGAGGACGAGGTCCGTGAAACAGATAAATACAACAGGACGAGGTCCCTCAAACAGATTAATAGAGCAGGATGAGGACCTGTAACAGATTAATACAACAGGACAAGGTCCCTGTAACAAATTAATAGAACAGGACGAGGTCCCTGAAAGAAATTAATACAACAGGATGAGGTCACTGTAACAGATTAATACAGCAGGACGATGTCCCTGTTACAGATTAATACAACAGGACGAGGTCGCTTAAACCAATTAATAGAACTGGACGACGTCAATAAAACAGATTAATACACCAAGACGAGGACCCTGCAACAAATTAATATAAGAGGACGAGGTCCAAGAAACAGATTAATTCAACAGGACGAGGTCCCTGAAACAGATTAATACAACAGTACGAGGTCCCTGAAACAGATTAATGGAACAGGATGAGGTCCCTGAAACATATTAATACAAGAGGACGAGATCCCTGAAACAGATAAATACAACTGGACGAGGTCCCTGAAACAGATTAATACAACAGGACGAGGTCCCTGAAACAGATTAATGCAAAAGGACGAGGTCCCTGAAACAGATTAATACAACAGGACGAGGTCCCTGAAACAGATTAATATAAAAGGACGAGGTCCCTGAAACAGATTAATACAACAGGATGACGTCCCTGAAACAGATTAATACAACAGGACGAGGTCACTGAAACAGATTAATGCAATAGGACGAGATCCCTGAAACAGATTAATACAACATGACGAGGTCCCTGAAACAGAATAATGCAACAGGACGAGGTTCCTGAAACAGATTAATACAAAAGGACGAGGTCCCTAAAACAGATTAATATAACAGGACGAGGTCCCTGAAACAGATTAATACACCAGGACGAGGTCCCTGAAACAGAATAATGCAACAGGACGAGGTTCCTGAAACAGATTAATAGAAAAGGACGAGGTCCCTAAAACAGATTAATATAACAGGACGAGGTCCCTGAAACAGATTAATACAAAAGGACGAAGTCCCTGAAACAGATTAATACAAGAGGACTAGGTCCCTGATACAGATTAATACAACAGGACGAGGTCCCAGAAACAGATTAATACAAGAGGACGAGGTCCGTGAAACAGATAAATACAACAGGACGAGGTCCCTGAAACAGATTAATAGAGCAGGATGAGGACCTGTAACAAATTAATACAACAGGACAAGGTCCCTGTAACAGATTAATAGAACAGGACAAGGTCCCTGAAACAGATTAATAGAACAGGACAAGGTCCCTGAAAGAGATTAATACAACAGGATAAGGTCCCTGTAACAGATTAATACAGCAGGACGATGTCCCTGTTACAGATTAATACAACAGGACGATGTCCCTGAAACAGATTAATATAAAAGGACGAGGTCCCTGTAACAGATTAATACAACAGTATGATGTCCCTGAAACAGATTAATGCAAATGGACGAGTTCCCTGAAACAGATTAATGCAACAGGATGAGGTCCCTGAAACAGGTTAATACCAGAGGACGAGGTACCTGAAACAGATTAATACAACAGGACGAGGTCCAAGAAACAGATTAATATAACAGGACGAGGTCCCTGAAACAGGTTAATACAACATGACGAGGTCCCTGAAACAGATTAATACAAGGGGACGAGGTCCCTGAAACAGATTAATACAACAGGACGAGGTCCATTAAACAGATTAATAGAACTGGACGATGTCCCTGAAACAGATTAATGCAATAGGACGAGGTCCCTGAAACAAATTAATAGAAGAGGACGATGTCCCTGAAACAGATTAATACAACAGGACGACGTCCCTAAAACAGATTAATAGAACAGATCGAAGTCCCTGAAACAGATTAATACAACAGGACAAGATCGCAGAAACAGATTAATTCAAGAGGATGAGGTCCCAGAAACATGTTAATACAACAGGACGAGGTCCTTGAAATAGATTAATACAACAGGACGAGGTCCCTGAAACTGATTAATAGAAGAGGACGAGGTCCGTGAAACAGATAAATACAACAGGACGAGGTCCCTCAAACAGATTAATAGAGCAGGATGAGGACCTGTAACAGATTAATACAACAGGACAAGGTCCCTGTAACAAATTAATAGAACAGGACGAGGTCGCTTAAACCAATTAATAGAACAGGACGACGTGAATAAAACAGATTAATACACCAAGACGAGGACCCTGCAACAAATTAATATAAGAGGACGAGGTCCAAGAAACAGATTAATGCAACAGGACGAGGTCCCTGAAACAGATTAATACAACAGGACGAGGTCCCTGAAACAGATTAATGGAACAGGATGAGGTCCCTGAAACATATTAATACAAGAGGACGAGATCCCTGAAACAGATAAATACAACTGGACGAGGTCCCTGAAACAGATTAATACAAGAGGATGATGTCCCTGAAACAGATTAATACAACAGGACGAGGTCCCTGAAACAGATTAATGCAAAAGGACGAGGTCCCTGAAACAGATTAATACAACAGGACGAGGTCCCTGAAACAGATTAATACAAAAGGACGAGGTCCCTGAAACAGATTAATACAACAGGATGACGTCCCTGAAACAGATTAATACAACAGGACGAGGTTCCTGAAACAGATTAATACAAAAGGACGAGGTTCCTGAAACAGATTAATACAAAAGGACGAGGTCACTGAAACAGAATAATGCAACAGGACGAGGTCCCTGAAACAGATTAATATAACAGGACTAGGTCCCTGAAACAGATTAATGCAATAGGACGAGGTCCCTGAAACAGATTAATACAAAAGGACGAGGTCCCTAAAACAGATTAATATAACAGGACGAGGTCCCTGAAACAGATTAATACAAAAGGACGAAGTCCCTGAAACAGATTAATACAAGAGGACGAGGTCCCTGATACAGATTAATACAACAGGACGAGGTCCCAGAAACAGATTAATGCAAGAGGACGAGGTCCGTGTAACAGATTAATATAACAGGACGAGGTCCCTGAAACAAATTAATAGAAGAGGACGATGTCCCTGAAACAGATTAATACAAGGGGACGAGGTCCCTGAAACAGATTAATACAACAGGACGAGGTCCCTGAAACAAATTAATAGAAGAGGACGATGTCCCTGAAACAGATTAATACAAAAGGACGAGGTCCCTAAAACAGATTAATAGAACAGATCGAAGTCCCTGAAACAGATTAATTCAAGAGGATGAGGTCCCAGAAACAGGTTAATACAACAGGACGAGGTCGCTTAAACCAATAAATAGAACAGGACGAGGTCCCTAGAAAAGATTAATACAAGAGGACGATGTTTCTGAAACAGATTAATACAACAGGACGACGTCCCTGAAACAGATTAATACAACAGGCGAGGTCCCTGAAACAGATTAATGCAGCAGGATGATGTCAGTGAAACAGATTAATACAACAGGACGAGGTCCCTGAAACTGATTAATACAACAGGACGAGGTCCCTGAAACAGGTTAATACAAGAGGACGAGGTCCGTGAAACAGATTAATGCAACAGGACGAGGTCCCTGAAATAGATTACTACTACAGGACGATGTCCCTGTAAATGATAAATACAACAGGACGAGGTCCCTGTAACAGATTAATACAACAGGAGGAGGTCCCTGAAACAGATTAATATAACAGGACGAGGTCCCTGAAACTGATTAATTCAAGAGGACGAGGTCCGTGAAACAGATAAATACAACAGGACGAGGTCCCTGAAACAGATTAATAGAGCAGGATGAGGACCTGTAACAGATTAATACAGCAGGACGATGTCCCTGTTACAGATTAATACAACAGGACGAGGTCGCTTAAACCAATTAATAGAACAGGACGAGGTCCCTAAAACAGATTAATACAAGAGGACGATGTTTCTGAAACAGATTCATACAACAGGACGACGTCCCTGAAACAGATTAATAGAACAGTACGAGGTCCCTGAAACAGATTAATGCAGCAGGATGATGTCAGTGAAACAGATTAATACAACAGGACGAGTTCCCTGAAAATGATTAATACAACTAGACGAGGTCCCTGAAACAGGTTAATACAAGAGGACGAGGTCCGTGAAACAGATTAATACAACAGGACGAGGTCCATCAAACAAATGAATAGAACAGGAACAGGTCCCTGAAACAGATTAATGCAACAGGACGAGGTCCCTGAAATAGATTACTACAACAGGACGATGTCCCTGTAACAGATTAATACAACAGGACGAGGTCCCTGTAACAGATTAATACAACAGGAGGAGGTCCCTGAAACAGATTAATATAACAGGACGAGGTCCCTGAAACTGATTAATAGAAGAGGACGAGGTCCGTGAAACAGATAAATACAACAGGACGAGGTCCCTGAAACAGAATAATAGAGCAGGATGAGGACCTGTAACAGATTAATACAACAGGACAAGGTCCCTGTAACAGATTAATAGAACAGGACGAGGTCCCTGAAAGAAATTAATACAACAGGATGAGGTCCCTGAAACAGATTAATACAACAGGACGAGGTCCATGAAACAGATTAATATAACAGGACGAGGTCCCTGAAACAGGTTAATACCAGACGACGAGGTCCCTGAAACAGATTAATACAACAGGACGAGGTCCGAGAAACAGATTAATACAACAGGACGAGGTCTGTGTAACAGATTAATATAACAGGACGAGGTCCCTGAAACAGGTTAATACCAGACGACAAGGTCCCTGAAACAGGTTAATACAACATGACGAGGTCCCTGAAACAGATTAATACAACAGGACAAGATCCCAGAAACAGATTTATTCAAGAGGACGAGGTCCGAGAAACAGATTAATACAACAGGACGAGGTCTGTGTAACAGATTAATATAACAGGACGAGGTCCCTGAAACAGGTTAATACCAGACGACGAGGTCCCTGAAACAGATTAATATAACAGGACGAGGTCCCTGAAACTGATTAAAACAAGAGGACGAGGTCCCTGAAACAGTTTAATACAAGAGGACGAGGTCCGTGAAACAGATAAATACAACAGGACAAGGTCCCTGAAACAGATTAATACAACAGGACGAGGTCCCTGTAACAGATTAATACAACAGGATGATGTCCCTGAAACAGATTAATGCAACAGGACGAGGTCCCTGAAACAGATAAATAGAAGAGGACGAGTTCCGTGTAACAGATTAATGCAACAGGACGAGGTCCCTGAAACAGATTAATAGAACAGGACGAGGTCCCTGAAACAGATTAATACAACAGGACGAGGTCCCTGTAACAGATTAATACAACAGGATGATGTCCCTGAAACAGGTTAATGCAACAGGACGAGCTCCCTGAAACGGATTAATACAAGAGGACGAGGTCCCTGTAACAGATTAATGCAACAGGACGAGGTCCCTGAAACAGATTAATACAACAGGACGAGATCCCTGAAACAGATTAATAGAACAGGAAGAGGTACCTGAAACAGATTAATGCAACAGGAGGAGGTCCCTGAAACAGATTAATGCAACAGGACGAGGTCCCTGTAACAGATTGTTGCAAGAGGACGAGGTCCCTGAAACAGATGAATACAAAAGGACGAGGTCCCTGTAACAGATTATTGCAACAGGACGAGGTCACTGAAACAGATTAATACAACAGGACGAGATCCCTGAAACAGATTAATAGAACAGGACGAGGTACCTGAAACAGATTAATGCAACAGGAGGAGGTCCCTGAAACAGATTAATGCAACAGGACGAGGTCCCTGTAACAGATTGTTGCAAGAGGACGAGGTCCCTGAAACAGATGAATACAAAAGGACGAGGTCCCTGTAACAGATTATTGCAACAGGACGAGGTCACTGAAACAGATTAATACAACAGGATGAGATCCCTGAAACAGATTAATGGAACAGGATGAGGTCCCTGAAACAGATTAATACAAGAGGACGAGGTCCCTGAAACAGATTAATACAACAGGATGAGATCCCTGAAACAGATAAATACAACAGGACGAGGTCCCTGAAACAGATTAATACAACAGGACGAGGTCACTGAAACAGATTAATACAAAAGGACGAGGTCCCTGAAACAGATTAATACAACAGGATGACGTCCCTGAAACAGATTAATACAAGAGGACGAGGTCCCTGAAACAGATTAATGCAACAGGAAGAGGTCCCTGAAACAGATTAATACAACAGGACGAGATCCCTGAAAAAGATTAATGGAACAGGATGAGGTCCCTGAAACAGATTAATACAAGAGGACGAGATCCCTGAAACAGATAAATACAACAGGACGAGGTCCCTGAAACAGATTAATACAACAGGACGAGGTCCCTGAAACAGATTAATACAAAAGGACGAGGTCCCTGAAACAGATTAATACAACAGGATGACGTCCCTGAAACAGATTAATACAAGAGGACGAGGTCCCTGAAACAGATTAATGCAACAGAATGAGGTCCCTGAAACAGATTAATACAAGAGGACGAAGTCCCTGAAACAGATTAATACAACAGGACGAGGTCCCTGAAACAGATTAATACAACAGGACGAGGTCCATGAAACAGATTAATATAACAGGACGAGGTCCCTGAAACAGGTTAATACAAGAGGACGAGGTCCCTGAAACAGATTAATACAACAGGACGAGGTCCCTGAAACAGATTAATGCAACAGGATGAGGTCCCTGAAACAGATTAATACAACAGGACGAGGTCCCTGAAACAGATTAATACAACAGGACGAGGTCCCTGAAACAGATTAATACAACAGGACGAGGTCCCTGGAACAGATTAATACACCAGGACGAGGTCCTTTAAACAGATTAATACAAGAGGACGAGGTCCGTGAAACAGATTAATACAACAGGACGAGGTCCATGTCACAGATTAATACAACAGGACCAGGTCCCTGAAACAGAATAATGCAACAGGACGAGGTCCCTGAAATAGATTACTACAACAGGACGATGTCCCTGTAACAGATTAATATAACAGGACGAGGTCCCTGTAACAGATTAATACAACAGGAGGAGGTCCCTGAAACAGATTAATATAACAGGACGAGATCCCTGAAACTGATTAATACAAGAGGACGAGGACCCTGAAACAGATTAATACAAGAGGACGAGGTCAGTGAAACAGATAAATACAACAGGACGAGGTCCCTGAAACAGATTAATAGAGCAGGATGAGGTCCCTGTAACAGATTAATAGAACAGGACGAGGTCCCTGAAAGAGATTAATACAACAGGACGAGGTCCCTGTAACAGATTAATACAGCAGGACGATGTCCTTGTAACAGATTAATACAACAGGACGAGATCCCTGAAACAGATTAATACAACAGGACGAGGTCCCTGAAACAGATTAATGCAACAGGATGAGGTCCCTGAAACAGATTAATACAAGAGGACGAGGTCCCTGTAACAGATTAATGCAACAGGATGATGTCCCTGAAACAGATTAATGCAACAGGATGAGGTCCCTGAAACAGATTAATACAAGAGGACGAGGTCCCTGTAACAGATTAATGCAACAGAACGAGGTCCCTGAAACAGATTAATACAACAGGATGAGGTCCCTGAAACAGATTAATGCAACAGGACGAGGTCCGTGTAACAGATTAATGCAACAGGACGAGGTCCCTGAAAAAGATTAATACAAGAGGACGAGGTCCCTGAAACAGATTAATGCAACAGGACGAGGTCCCTGAAACAGATAAATGCAACAGGACGAGGTCCCTGTAACAGATTAATGCAACAGAACGAGGTCCCTGAAACAGATGAATACAAAAGGACGAGGTCCCTGTAACAGATTAATGCAACAGGACGAGGTCACTGAAACAGATTAATGCAACAGAACGAGGTCCCTGAAACAGAATATTGCAACAGGACGAGGTCCCTGTAACAGATTAATGCAACAGGACGAGGTCCCTGTAACAGATTAATGCAATAGGACAAGGTCCCTGAAACAGATTAATACAACAGGACGAGGTCCCTGAAACAGATTAATACAACAGGACGAGGTCCCTGAAACAGATAAATACAACAGGACGAGGTCCCTGAAACAGATTAATACAACAGGACGAGGTCACTGAAAGAGATTAATACAAAAGGACGAGGTCCGTGAAACAGATAAATACAACAGGACGAGGTCCCTGAAACAGATTAATACAACAGGACGAGGTCACTGAAAGAGATTAATACAAAAGGACGAGGTCCCTGAAACAGATTAATACAAGAGGACGAAGTCCCTGAAACAGATTAATACAACAGGACGAGGTCCCTGAAACAGATTAATACAAGAGGACGACGTCCATGAAACAGATTAATATAACAGGACGAGGTCCCTGAAACAGGTTAATACAAGAGGACGAGGTCCCTGAAACAGATTAATACAACAGGACGAGGTCCCAGAAACAGATTAATACAAGAGGACGAGGTCCGTGTAACAGATTAATATAACAGGACGAGGTCCCTGAAACAGGTTAATACAACATGACGAGGTCCCTGAAACAGATTAATACAAGAGGACGAGGTCCCTGAAACAAATTAATACAACAGGACGAGGTCCATGAAACAGATTAATACAACAGGACGAGGTCCCTGAAACAGATTAATATAACAGGACGAGGTCCTTGAAATAGATAAAAGCAACAGAACGAGATCCCTGAAACAAGTTAATACAACAGGACGAGGTCCCTGAAACAGATTAATACAACAGGACGATGTCCCTGAAAAAGATGAATACAAGAGGACGAGGTCCCTGAAACAGATTAATATAACAGGACGAGGTCCTTGAAATAGATTAAAGCAACAGAACGAGATCCCTGAAACAAGTTAATACAACAGGACGAGGTCCCTGATACAGATTAATACAACAGGACGAGGTCCCTGAAACAGATTAATACACAACAGGACGAGGTCCCTGAAACAGATTAATACAAGAGGATGAGGTCCCAGAAACAGGTTAATACAACAGGACGAGGTCCTTGAAATAGATTAATACAACAGGACGAGGTCCCTGAAACAGATTAATACAACAGGATGAGGTCCCTGAAACAGATTAATACAAGAGGACGAGATCCCTGAAACAGATAAATACAACAGGACGGGGTCCCTGTAACAGATTAATACAACAGGACGAGGTCCCTGAAAACAGATTAATACAACAGGACGAGGTCCCTGAAACAGATTAATACAACAGGACGAGGTCCCTGAAAACAGATTAATACAACAGGACGAGGTCCCTGTAACAGATTAATGCAATAGGACGAGTTCCCTGAAACAGATTAATACAACAGGACGAGGTCCCTGAAAACAGATTAATACAACAGGACGAGGTCCCTGAAACAGATTAATACAACAGGACGAGGTCCCTGAAAACAGATTAATACAACAGGACGAGGTCCCTGTAACAGATTAATGCAATAGGACGAGTTCCCTGAAACAGATTAATACAACAGGACGAGGTCCCTGAAAACAGATTAATACAACAGGACGAGGTCCCTGAAACAGATTAATGGAAGAGGATGAGGTCCCTGAAACAGATTAATACAAGAGGACGAGATCCCTGAAATAGATTAATACAACAGGACGAGGTCCCTGTAACAGATTAATGCAATAGGACGAGTTCCCTGAAACAGATTAATACAACAGGACGAGGTCCCTGAAAACAGATTAATACAACAGGACGAGGTCCCTGAAACAGATTAATACAACAGGACGAGGTCCCTGAAAACAGATTAATACAACAGGACGAGGTCCCTGTAACAGATTAATGCAATAGGACGAGTTCCCTGAAACAGATTAATACAACAGGACGAGGTCCCTGAAAACAGATTAATCGAAGAGGATGAGGTCCCTGAAACAGATTAATACAAGAGGACGAGATCCCTGAAACAGATAAATACAACAGGACGAGGTCCCTGAAATAGATTAATACAACAGGACGAGGTCCCTGAAACAGATTAATGGAAGAGGATGAGGTCCCTGAAACAGATTAATACAAGAGGACGAGATCCCTGAAACAGATAAATACAACAGGACGAGGTCCCTGAAATAGATTAATACAACAGGACGAGGTCCCTGAAACAGATTAATACAAAAGGACGAGGTCCCTGAAACAGATTAAGACAACAGGATGACGTCCCTGAAACAGATTAATACAAGTGGACGAGGTCCCTGAAACAGATTAATGCAACAGGATGAGGTCCCTGAAACAGATTAGTACAAGAGGACGAAGTCCCTGTAACAGATTAATACAACAGGACGAGGTCCCTGAAACAGATTAATACAAGAGGACGAGGTCCATGAAACAGATTAATGCAACAGGACGAGGTCCCTGATACAGATTAATAGAACAGGACGATGTTCCTGAAAAAGATGAATACAAGAGGACGAGGTCCCTGAAACAGATTAATACAACAGGACGAGGTCACTGAAAGAGATTAATACAAAAGGACGAGGTCCGTGAAACAGATAAATACAACAGGACGAGGTCCCTGAAACAGATTAATACAACAGGACGAGGTCACTGAAAGAGATTAATACAAAAGGACGAGGTCCCTGAAACAGATTAATACAGGAGGACGAAGTCCCTGAAACAGATTAATACAACAGGACGAGGTCCCTGAAACAGATTAATACAAGAGGACGACGTCCATGAAACAGATTAATATAACAGGAAGAGGTCCCTGAAACAGGTTAATACAAGAGGACGAGGTCCCTGAAACAGATTAATATAACAGGACGAGGTCCCTGAAACAGGTTAATACAAGAGGACGAGGTCCCTGAAACAGATTAATACAACAGGACGAGGTCCCAGAAACAGATTAATACAAGAGGACGAGGTCCGTGTAACAGATTAATATAACAGGACGAGGTCCCTGAAACAGGTTAATACAACATGACGAGGTCCCTGAAACAGATTAATACAAGAGGACGAGGTCCCTGAAACAAATTAATACAACAGGACGAGGTCCATGAAACAGATTAATACAACAGGACGAGGTCCTTGAAATAGATTAATACAACAGGACGAGGTCCCTGAAACAGATTAATGCAACAGGATGAGGTCCCTGAAACAGATTAATACAAGAGGACGAGGTCCCTGTAACAGATTAATGCAACAGGATGATGTCCCTGAAACAGATTAATGCAACAGGATGAGGTCCCTGAAACAGATTAATACAAGAGGACGAGGTCCCTGTAACAGATTAATGCAACAGAACGAGGTCCCTGAAACAGATTAATGCAACAGGACGAGGTCCGTGTAACAGATTAATGCAACAGGACGAGGTCCCTGAAAAAGATTAATACAAGAGGACGAGGTCCCTGAAACAGATTAATGCAACAGGACGAGGTCCCTGAAACAGATAAATGCAACAGGACGAGGTCCCTGTAACAGATTAATGCAACAGAACGAGGTCCCTGAAACAGATGAATACAAAAGGACGAGGTCCCTGTAACAGATTAATGCAACAGGACGAGGTCACTGAAACAGATTAATGCAACAGAACGAGGTCCCTGAAACAGAATATTGCAACAGGACGAGGTCCCTGTAACAGATTAATGCAACAGGACGAGGTCCCTGTAACAGATTAATGCAATAGGACAAGGTCCCTGAAACAGATTAATACAACAGGACGAGGTCCCT
Source organism: Narcine bancroftii (assembly GCF_036971445.1). Classification (NCBI taxonomy): domain Eukaryota; kingdom Metazoa; phylum Chordata; class Chondrichthyes; order Torpediniformes; family Narcinidae; genus Narcine; species Narcine bancroftii. The sequence continues at coordinate 7,650,090 of NC_091470.1, read as the reverse complement.
GAAACAGATTAATACAACAGGACGAGGTCCCTGAAACAGATAAATACAACAGGACGAGGTCCCTGAAACAGATTAATACAACAGGACGAGGTCACTGAAAGAGATTAATACAAAAGGACGAGGTCCGTGAAACAGATAAATACAACAGGACGAGGTCCCTGAAACAGATTAATACAACAGGACGAGGTCACTGAAAGAGATTAATACAAAAGGACGAGGTCCCTGAAACAGATTAATACAAGAGGACGAAGTCCCTGAAACAGATTAATACAACAGGACGAGGTCCCTGAAACAGATTAATACAAGAGGACGACGTCCATGAAACAGATTAATATAACAGGACGAGGTCCCTGAAACAGGTTAATACAAGAGGACGAGGTCCCTGAAACAGATTAATACAACAGGACGAGGTCCCAGAAACAGATTAATACAAGAGGACGAGGTCCGTGTAACAGATTAATATAACAGGACGAGGTCCCTGAAACAGGTTAATACAACATGACGAGGTCCCTGAAACAGATTAATACAAGAGGACGAGGTCCCTGAAACAAATTAATACAACAGGACGAGGTCCATGAAACAGATTAATACAACAGGACGAGGTCCCTGAAACAGATTAATATAACAGGACGAGGTCCTTGAAATAGATAAAAGCAACAGAACGAGATCCCTGAAACAAGTTAATACAACAGGACGAGGTCCCTGAAACAGATTAATACAACAGGACGATGTCCCTGAAAAAGATGAATACAAGAGGACGAGGTCCCTGAAACAGATTAATATAACAGGACGAGGTCCTTGAAATAGATTAAAGCAACAGAACGAGATCCCTGAAACAAGTTAATACAACAGGACGAGGTCCCTGATACAGATTAATACAACAGGACGAGGTCCCTGAAACAGATTAATACACAACAGGACGAGGTCCCTGAAACAGATTAATACAAGAGGATGAGGTCCCAGAAACAGGTTAATACAACAGGACGAGGTCCTTGAAATAGATTAATACAACAGGACGAGGTCCCTGAAACAGATTAATACAACAGGATGAGGTCCCTGAAACAGATTAATACAAGAGGACGAGATCCCTGAAACAGATAAATACAACAGGACGGGGTCCCTGTAACAGATTAATACAACAGGACGAGGTCCCTGAAAACAGATTAATACAACAGGACGAGGTCCCTGAAACAGATTAATACAACAGGACGAGGTCCCTGAAAACAGATTAATACAACAGGACGAGGTCCCTGTAACAGATTAATGCAATAGGACGAGTTCCCTGAAACAGATTAATACAACAGGACGAGGTCCCTGAAAACAGATTAATACAACAGGACGAGGTCCCTGAAACAGATTAATACAACAGGACGAGGTCCCTGAAAACAGATTAATACAACAGGACGAGGTCCCTGTAACAGATTAATGCAATAGGACGAGTTCCCTGAAACAGATTAATACAACAGGACGAGGTCCCTGAAAACAGATTAATACAACAGGACGAGGTCCCTGAAACAGATTAATGGAAGAGGATGAGGTCCCTGAAACAGATTAATACAAGAGGACGAGATCCCTGAAATAGATTAATACAACAGGACGAGGTCCCTGTAACAGATTAATGCAATAGGACGAGTTCCCTGAAACAGATTAATACAACAGGACGAGGTCCCTGAAAACAGATTAATACAACAGGACGAGGTCCCTGAAACAGATTAATACAACAGGACGAGGTCCCTGAAAACAGATTAATACAACAGGACGAGGTCCCTGTAACAGATTAATGCAATAGGACGAGTTCCCTGAAACAGATTAATACAACAGGACGAGGTCCCTGAAAACAGATTAATCGAAGAGGATGAGGTCCCTGAAACAGATTAATACAAGAGGACGAGATCCCTGAAACAGATAAATACAACAGGACGAGGTCCCTGAAATAGATTAATACAACAGGACGAGGTCCCTGAAACAGATTAATGGAAGAGGATGAGGTCCCTGAAACAGATTAATACAAGAGGACGAGATCCCTGAAACAGATAAATATAACAGGACGAGGTCCCTGAAATAGATTAATACAACAGGACGAGGTCCCTGAAACAGATTAATACAAAAGGACGAGGTCCCTGAAACAGATTAAGACAACAGGATGACGTCCCTGAAACAGATTAATACAAGTGGACGAGGTCCCTGAAACAGATTAATGCAACAGGATGAGGTCCCTGAAACAGATTAGTACAAGAGGACGAAGTCCCTGTAACAGATTAATACAACAGGACGAGGTCCCTGAAACAGATTAATACAAGAGGACGAGGTCCATGAAACAGATTAATGCAACAGGACGAGGTCCCTGATACAGATTAATAGAACAGGACGATGTTCCTGAAAAAGATGAATACAAGAGGACGAGGTCCCTGAAACAGATTAATACAACAGGACGAGGTCACTGAAAGAGATTAATACAAAAGGACGAGGTCCGTGAAACAGATAAATACAACAGGACGAGGTCCCTGAAACAGATTAATACAACAGGACGAGGTCACTGAAAGAGATTAATACAAAAGGACGAGGTCCCTGAAACAGATTAATACAAGAGGACGAAGTCCCTGAAACAGATTAATACAACAGGACGAGGTCCCTGAAACAGATTAATACAAGAGGACGACGTCCATGAAACAGATTAATATAACAGGACGAGGTCCCTGAAACAGGTTAATACAAGAGGACGAGGTCCCTGAAACAGATTAATACAACAGGACGAGGTCCCAGAAACAGATTAATACAAGAGGACGAGGTCCGTGTAACAGATTAATATAACAGGACGAGGTCCCTGAAACAGGTTAATACAACATGACGAGGTCCCTGAAACAGATTAATACAAGAGGACGAGGTCCCTGAAACAAATTAATACAACAGGACGAGGTCCATGAAACAGATTAATACAACAGGACGAGGTCCCTGAAACAGATTAATATAACAGGACGAGGTCCTTGAAATAGATTAAAGCAACAGAACGAGATCCCTGAAACAAGTTAATACAACAGGACGATGTCCCTGAAAAAGATGAATACAAGAGGACGATGTCCCTGAAAAAGATGAATACAAGAGGACGAGGTCCCTGAAACAGATTAATATAACAGGACGAGGTCCTTGAAATAGATTAAAGCAACAGAACGAGATCCCTGAAACAAGTTAATACAACAGGACGAGGTCCCTGATACAGATTAATACAACAGGACGAGGTCCCTGAAACAGATTAATACACAACAGGACGAGGTCCCTGAAACAGATTAATACAAGAGGATGAGGTCCCAGAAACAGGTTAATACAACAGGACGAGGTCCCTGAAACAGATTAATACACAACAGGACGAGGTCCCTGAAACAGATTGATACAAAAGGACGAGGTCCCTAAAACAGAATAATATAACAGGACGTGGTCCCTAAAACAGATTAATAGAACAGGACAAGATCCCAGAAACAGATTAATTCAAGAGGATGAGGTCCCAGAAACAGGTTAATACAACAGGACGAGGTCCTTGAAATAGATTAATACAACAGGACGAGGTCCCTGAAACAGATTAATTCAACAGGATGAGGTCCCTGAAATAGATTAATACAAGAGGACGAGATCCCTGAAACAGATAAATACAACAGGACGGGGTCCCTGTAACAGATTAATGCAATAGGACGAGTTCCCTGAAACAGATTAATACAACAGGACGAGGTCCCTGAAAACAGATTAATACAACAGGACGAGGTCCCTGAAACAGATTAATACAACAGGACGAGGTCCCTGAAAACAGATTAATACAACAGGACGAGGTCCCTGTAACAGATTAATGCAATAGGACGAGTTCCCTGAAACAGATTAATACAACAGGACGAGGTCCCTGAAAACAGATTAATACAACAGGACGAGGTCCCTGAAACAGATTAATACAACAGGACGAGGTCCCTGTAACAGATTAATGCAATAGGACAAGGTCCCTGAAACAGATTAATACAACAGGACGAGGTCCCTGAAACAGATTAATACAACAGGACGAGGTCCCTGAAACAGATAAATACAACAGGACGAGGTCCCTGAAACAGATTAATACAACAGGACGAGGTCACTGAAAGAGATTAATACAAAAGGACGAGGTCCGTGAAACAGATAAATACAACAGGACGAGGTCCCTGAAACAGATTAATACAACAGGACGAGGTCACTGAAAGAGATTAATACAAAAGGACGAGGTCCCTGAAACAGATTAATACAAGAGGACGAAGTCCCTGAAACAGATTAATACAACAGGACGAGGTCCCTGAAACAGATTAATACAAGAGGACGACGTCCATGAAACAGATTAATATAACAGGACGAGGTCCCTGAAACAGGTTAATACAAGAGGACGAGGTCCCTGAAACAGATTAATACAACAGGACGAGGTCCCAGAAACAGATTAATATAAGAGGACGAGGTCCGTGTAACAGATTAATATAACAGGACAAGGTCCCTGAAACAGGTTAATACAACATGACGAGGTCCCTGAAACAGATTAATACAAGAGGACGAGGTCCCTGAAACAAATTAATACAACAGGACGAGGTCCATGAAACAGATTAATACAACAGGACGAGGTCCCTGAAACAGATTAATATAACAGGACGAGGTCCTTGAAATAGATTAAAGCAACAGAACGAGATCCCTGAAACAAGTTAATACAACAGGACGAGGTCCCTGAAACAGATTAATACAACAGGACGATGTCCCTGAAAAAGATGAATACAAGAGGACGAGGTCCCTGAAACAGATTAATATAACAGGACGAGGTCCTTGAAATAGATTAAAGCAACAGAACGAGATCCCTGAAACAAGTTAATACAACAGGACGAGGTCCCTGATACAGATTAATACAACAGGACGAGGTCCCTGAAACAGATTAATACACAACAGGACGAGGTCCCTGAAACAGATTAATACAAGAGGATGAGGTCCCAGAAACAGGTTAATACAACAGGACGAGGTCCCTGAAACAGATTAATACACAACAGGACGAGGTCCCTGAAACAGATTGATACAAAAGGACGAGGTCCCTAAAACAGAATAATATAACAGGACGTGGTCCCTAAAACAGATTAATAGAACAGGACAAGATCCCAGAAACAGATTAATTCAAGAGGATGAGGTCCCAGAAACAGGTTAATACAACAGGACGAGGTCCTTGAAATAGATTAATACAACAGGACGAGGTCCCTGAAACAGATTAATACAACAGGATGAGGTCCCTGAAACAGATTAATACAAGAGGACGAGATCCCTGAAACAGATAAATACAACAGGACGGGGTCCCTGTAACAGATTAATACAACAGGACGAGGTCCCTGAAAACAGATTAATACAACAGGACGAGGTCCCTGAAACAGATTAATACAACAGGACGAGGTCCCTGAAAACAGATTAATACAACAGGACGAGGTCCCTGTAACAGATTAATGCAATAGGACGAGTTCCCTGAAACAGATTAATACAACAGGACGAGGTCCCTGAAAACAGATTAATACAACAGGACGAGGTCCCTGAAACAGATTAATACAACAGGACGAGGTCCCTGAAAACAGATTAATACAACAGGACGAGGTCCCTGTAACAGATTAATGCAATAGGACGAGTTCCCTGAAACAGATTAATACAACAGGACGAGGTCCCTGAAAACAGATTAATACAACAGGACGAGGTCCCTGAAACAGATTAATGGAAGAGGATGAGGTCCCTGAAACAGATTAATACAAGAGGACGAGATCCCTGAAACAGATAAATACAACAGGACGAGGTCCCTGAAATAGATTAATACAACAGGACGAGGTCCCTGTAACAGATTAATGCAATAGGACGAGTTCCCTGAAACAGATTAATACAACAGGACGAGGTCCCTGAAAACAGATTAATACAACAGGACGAGGTCCCTGAAACAGATTAATACAACAGGACGAGGTCCCTGAAAACAGATTAATACAACAGGACGAGGTCCCTGTAACAGATTAATGCAATAGGACGAGTTCCCTGAAACAGATTAATACAACAGGACGAGGTCCCTGAAAACAGATTAATCGAAGAGGATGAGGTCCCTGAAACAGATTAATACAAGAGGACGAGATCCCTGAAACAGATAAATACAACAGGACGAGGTCCCTGAAATAGATTAATACAACAGGACGAGGTCCCTGAAACAGATTAATACAAAAGGACGAGGTCCCTGAAACAGATTAAGACAACAGGATGACGTCCCTGAAACAGATTAATACAAGTGGACGAGGTCCCTGAAACAGATTAATGCAACAGGATGAGGTCCCTGAAACAGATTAGTACAAGAGGACGAAGTCCCTGTAACAGATTAATACAACAGGACGAGGTCCCTGAAACAGATTAATACAAGAGGACGAGGTCCATGAAACAGATTAATGCAACAGGACGAGGTCCCTGATACAGATTAATAGAACAGGACGATGTTCCTGAAAAAGATGAATACAAGAGGACGAGGTCCCTGAAACAGATTAATACAACAGGACGAGGTCACTGAAAGAGATTAATACAAAAGGACGAGGTCCGTGAAACAGATAAATACAACAGGACGAGGTCCCTGAAACAGATTAATACAACAGGACGAGGTCACTGAAAGAGATTAATACAAAAGGACGAGGTCCCTGAAACAGATTAATACAAGAGGACGAAGTCCCTGAAACAGATTAATACAACAGGACGAGGTCCCTGAAACAGATTAATACAAGAGGACGACGTCCATGAAACAGATTAATATAACAGGAAGAGGTCCCTGAAACAGGTTAATACAAGAGGACGAGGTCCCTGAAACAGATTAATATAACAGGACGAGGTCCCTGAAACAGGTTAATACAAGAGGACGAGGTCCCTGAAACAGATTAATACAACAGGACGAGGTCCCAGAAACAGATTAATACAAGAGGACGAGGTCCGTGTAACAGATTAATATAACAGGACGAGGTCCCTGAAACAGGTTAATACAACATGACGAGGTCCCTGAAACAGATTAATACAAGAGGACGAGGTCCCTGAAACAAATTAATACAACAGGACGAGGTCCATGAAACAGATTAATACAACAGGACGAGGTCCTTGAAATAGATTAATACAACAGGACGAGGTCCCTGAAACAGATTAATGCAACAGGATGAGGTCCCTGAAACAGATTAATACAAGAGGACGAGGTCCCTGTAACAGATTAATGCAACAGGATGATGTCCCTGAAACAGATTAATGCAACAGGATGAGGTCCCTGAAACAGATTAATACAAGAGGACGAGGTCCCTGTAACAGATTAATGCAACAGAACGAGGTCCCTGAAACAGATTAATGCAACAGGACGAGGTCCGTGTAACAGATTAATGCAACAGGACGAGGTCCCTGAAAAAGATTAATACAAGAGGACGAGGTCCCTGAAACAGATTAATGCAACAGGACGAGGTCCCTGAAACAGATAAATGCAACAGGACGAGGTCCCTGTAACAGATTAATGCAACAGAACGAGGTCCCTGAAACAGATGAATACAAAAGGACGAGGTCCCTGTAACAGATTAATGCAACAGGACGAGGTCACTGAAACAGATTAATGCAACAGAACGAGGTCCCTGAAACAGAATATTGCAACAGGACGAGGTCCCTGTAACAGATTAATGCAACAGGACGAGGTCCCTGTAACAGATTAATGCAATAGGACAAGGTCCCTGAAACAGATTAATACAACAGGACGAGGTCCCTGAAACAGATTAATACAACAGGACGAGGTCCCTGAAACAGATAAATACAACAGGACGAGGTCCCTGAAACAGATTAATACAACAGGACGAGGTCACTGAAAGAGATTAATACAAAAGGACGAGGTCCGTGAAACAGATAAATACAACAGGACGAGGTCCCTGAAACAGATTAATACAACAGGACGAGGTCACTGAAAGAGATTAATACAAAAGGACGAGGTCCCTGAAACAGATTAATACAAGAGGACGAAGTCCCTGAAACAGATTAATACAACAGGACGAGGTCCCTGAAACAGATTAATACAAGAGGACGACGTCCATGAAACAGATTAATATAACAGGACGAGGTCCCTGAAACAGGTTAATACAAGAGGACGAGGTCCCTGAAACAGATTAATACAACAGGACGAGGTCCCAGAAACAGATTAATACAAGAGGACGAGGTCCGTGTAACAGATTAATATAACAGGACGAGGTCCCTGAAACAGGTTAATACAACATGACGAGGTCCCTGAAACAGATTAATACAAGAGGACGAGGTCCCTGAAACAAATTAATACAACAGGACGAGGTCCATGAAACAGATTAATACAACAGGACGAGGTCCCTGAAACAGATTAATATAACAGGACGAGGTCCTTGAAATAGATAAAAGCAACAGAACGAGATCCCTGAAACAAGTTAATACAACAGGACGAGGTCCCTGAAACAGATTAATACAACAGGACGATGTCCCTGAAAAAGATGAATACAAGAGGACGAGGTCCCTGAAACAGATTAATATAACAGGACGAGGTCCTTGAAATAGATTAAAGCAACAGAACGAGATCCCTGAAACAAGTTAATACAACAGGACGAGGTCCCTGATACAGATTAATACAACAGGACGAGGTCCCTGAAACAGATTAATACACAACAGGACGAGGTCCCTGAAACAGATTAATACAAGAGGATGAGGTCCCAGAAACAGGTTAATACAACAGGACGAGGTCCTTGAAATAGATTAATACAACAGGACGAGGTCCCTGAAACAGATTAATACAACAGGATGAGGTCCCTGAAACAGATTAATACAAGAGGACGAGATCCCTGAAACAGATAAATACAACAGGACGGGGTCCCTGTAACAGATTAATACAACAGGACGAGGTCCCTGAAAACAGATTAATACAACAGGACGAGGTCCCTGAAACAGATTAATACAACAGGACGAGGTCCCTGAAAACAGATTAATACAACAGGACGAGGTCCCTGTAACAGATTAATGCAATAGGACGAGTTCCCTGAAACAGATTAATACAACAGGACGAGGTCCCTGAAAACAGATTAATACAACAGGACGAGGTCCCTGAAACAGATTAATACAACAGGACGAGGTCCCTGAAAACAGATTAATACAACAGGACGAGGTCCCTGTAACAGATTAATGCAATAGGACGAGTTCCCTGAAACAGATTAATACAACAGGACGAGGTCCCTGAAAACAGATTAATACAACAGGACGAGGTCCCTGAAACAGATTAATGGAAGAGGATGAGGTCCCTGAAACAGATTAATACAAGAGGACGAGATCCCTGAAATAGATTAATACAACAGGACGAGGTCCCTGTAACAGATTAATGCAATAGGACGAGTTCCCTGAAACAGATTAATACAACAGGACGAGGTCCCTGAAAACAGATTAATACAACAGGACGAGGTCCCTGAAACAGATTAATACAACAGGACGAGGTCCCTGAAAACAGATTAATACAACAGGACGAGGTCCCTGTAACAGATTAATGCAATAGGACGAGTTCCCTGAAACAGATTAATACAACAGGACGAGGTCCCTGAAAACAGATTAATCGAAGAGGATGAGGTCCCTGAAACAGATTAATACAAGAGGACGAGATCCCTGAAACAGATAAATACAACAGGACGAGGTCCCTGAAATAGATTAATACAACAGGACGAGGTCCCTGAAACAGATTAATGGAAGAGGATGAGGTCCCTGAAACAGATTAATACAACAGGACGAGGTCCCTGAAACAGATTAATACAAGAGGACGACGTCCATGAAACAGATTAATATAACAGGACGAGGTCCCTGAAACAGGTTAATACAAGAGGACGAGGTCCCTGAAACAGATTAATACAACAGGACGAGGTCCCAGAAACAGATTAATACAAGAGGACGAGGTCCGTGTAACAGATTAATATAACAGGACGAGGTCCCTGAAACAGGTTAATACAACATGACGAGGTCCCTGAAACAGATTAATACAAGAGGACGAGGTCCCTGAAACAAATTAATACAACAGGACGAGGTCCATGAAACAGATTAATACAACAGGACGAGGTCCCTGAAACAGATTAATATAACAGGACGAGGTCCTTGAAATAGATTAAAGCAACAGAACGAGATCCCTGAAACAAGTTAATACAACAGGACGATGTCCCTGAAAAAGATGAATACAAGAGGACGATGTCCCTGAAAAAGATGAATACAAGAGGACGAGGTCCCTGAAACAGATTAATATAACAGGACGAGGTCCTTGAAATAGATTAAAGCAACAGAACGAGATCCCTGAAACAAGTTAATACAACAGGACGAGGTCCCTGATACAGATTAATACAACAGGACGAGGTCCCTGAAACAGATTAATACACAACAGGACGAGGTCCCTGAAACAGATTAATACAAGAGGATGAGGTCCCAGAAACAGGTTAATACAACAGGACGAGGTCCCTGAAACAGATTAATACACAACAGGACGAGGTCCCTGAAACAGATTGATACAAAAGGACGAGGTCCCTAAAACAGAATAATATAACAGGACGTGGTCCCTAAAACAGATTAATAGAACAGGACAAGATCCCAGAAACAGATTAATTCAAGAGGATGAGGTCCCAGAAACAGGTTAATACAACAGGACGAGGTCCTTGAAATAGATTAATACAACAGGACGAGGTCCCTGAAACAGATTAATTCAACAGGATGAGGTCCCTGAAATAGATTAATACAAGAGGACGAGATCCCTGAAACAGATAAATACAACAGGACGGGGTCCCTGTAACAGATTAATGCAATAGGACGAGTTCCCTGAAACAGATTAATACAACAGGACGAGGTCCCTGAAAACAGATTAATACAACAGGACGAGGTCCCTGAAACAGATTAATACAACAGGACGAGGTCCCTGAAAACAGATTAATACAACAGGACGAGGTCCCTGTAACAGATTAATGCAATAGGACGAGTTCCCTGAAACAGATTAATACAACAGGACGAGGTCCCTGAAAACAGATTAATACAACAGGACGAGGTCCCTGAAACAGATTAATACAACAGGACGAGGTCCCTGTAACAGATTAATGCAATAGGACAAGGTCCCTGAAACAGATTAATACAACAGGACGAGGTCCCTGAAACAGATTAATACAACAGGACGAGGTCCCTGAAACAGATAAATACAACAGGACGAGGTCCCTGAAACAGATTAATACAACAGGACGAGGTCACTGAAAGAGATTAATACAAAAGGACGAGGTCCGTGAAACAGATAAATACAACAGGACGAGGTCCCTGAAACAGATTAATACAACAGGACGAGGTCACTGAAAGAGATTAATACAAAAGGACGAGGTCCCTGAAACAGATTAATACAAGAGGACGAAGTCCCTGAAACAGATTAATACAACAGGACGAGGTCCCTGAAACAGATTAATACAAGAGGACGACGTCCATGAAACAGATTAATATAACAGGACGAGGTCCCTGAAACAGGTTAATACAAGAGGACGAGGTCCCTGAAACAGATTAATACAACAGGACGAGGTCCCAGAAACAGATTAATATAAGAGGACGAGGTCCGTGTAACAGATTAATATAACAGGACAAGGTCCCTGAAACAGGTTAATACAACATGACGAGGTCCCTGAAACAGATTAATACAAGAGGACGAGGTCCCTGAAACAAATTAATACAACAGGACGAGGTCCATGAAACAGATTAATACAACAGGACGAGGTCCCTGAAACAGATTAATATAACAGGACGAGGTCCTTGAAATAGATTAAAGCAACAGAACGAGATCCCTGAAACAAGTTAATACAACAGGACGAGGTCCCTTAAACAGATTAATACAACAGGACGATGTCCCTGAAAAAGATGAATACAAGAGGACGAGGTCCCTGAAACAGATTAATATAACAGGACGAGGTCCTTGAAATAGATTAAAGCAACAGAACGAGATCCCTGAAACAAGTTAATACAACAGGACGAGGTCCCTGATACAGATTAATACAACAGGACGAGGTCCCTGAAACAGATTAATACACAACAGGACGAGGTCCCTGAAACAGATTAATACAAGAGGATGAGGTCCCAGAAACAGGTTAATACAACAGGACGAGGTCCCTGAAACAGATTAATACACAACAGGACGAGGTCCCTGAAACAGATTGATACAAAAGGACGAGGTCCCTAAAACAGAATAATATAACAGGACGTGGTCCCTAAAACAGATTAATAGAACAGGACAAGATCCCAGAAACAGATTAATACAAGAGGATGAGGTCCCAGAAACAGGTTAATACAACAGGACGAGGTCCTTGAAATAGATTAATACAACAGGACGAGGTCCCTGAAACAGATTAATACAACAGGATGAGGTCCCTGAAACAGATTAATACAAGAGGACGAGATCCCTGAAACAGATAAATACAACAGGACGGGGTCCCTGTAACAGATTAATACAACAGGACGAGGTCCCTGAAAACAGATTAATACAACAGGACGAGGTCCCTGAAACAGATTAATACAACAGGACGAGGTCCCTGAAAACAGATTAATACAACAGGACGAGGTCCCTGTAACAGATTAATGCAATAGGACGAGTTCCCTGAAACAGATTAATACAACAGGACGAGGTCCCTGAAAACAGATTAATACAACAGGACGAGGTCCCTGAAACAGATTAATACAACAGGACGAGGTCCCTGAAAACAGATTAATACAACAGGACGAGGTCCCTGTAACAGATTAATGCAATAGGACGAGTTCCCTGAAACAGATTAATACAACAGGACGAGGTCCCTGAAAACAGATTAATACAACAGGACGAGGTCCCTGAAACAGATTAATGGAAGAGGATGAGGTCCCTGAAACAGATTAATACAAGAGGACGAGATCCCTGAAACAGATAAATACAACAGGACGAGGTCCCTGAAATAGATTAATACAACAGGACGAGGTCCCTGTAACAGATTAATGCAATAGGACGAGTTCCCTGAAACAGATTAATACAACAGGACGAGGTCCCTGAAAACAGATTAATACAACAGGACGAGGTCCCTGAAACAGATTAATACAACAGGACGAGGTCCCTGAAAACAGATTAATACAACAGGACGAGGTCCCTGTAACAGATTAATGCAATAGGACGAGTTCCCTGAAACAGATTAATACAACAGGACGAGGTCCCTGAAAACAGATTAATCGAAGAGGATGAGGTCCCTGAAACAGATTAATACAAGAGGACGAGATCCCTGAAACAGATAAATACAACAGGACGAGGTCCCTGAAATAGATTAATACAACAGGACGAGGTCCCTGAAACAGATTAATGGAAGAGGATGAGGTCCCTGAAACAGATTAATACAAGAGGACGAGATCCCTGAAACAGATAAATACAACAGGACGAGGTCCCTGAAATAGATTAATACAACAGGACGAGGTCCCTGAAACAGATTAATACAAAAGGACGAGGTCCCTGAAACAGATTAAGACAACAGGATGACGTACCTGAAACAGATTAATACAAGTGGACGAGGTCCCTGAAACAGATTAATGCAACAGGATGAGGTCCCTGAAACAGATTAGTACAAGAGGACGAAGTCCCTGTAACAGATTAATACAACAGGACGAGGTCCCTGAAACAGATTAATACAAGAGGACGAGGTCCATGAAACAGATTAATGCAACAGGACGAGGTCCCTGATACAGATTAATACAACAGGACGATGTTCCTGAAAAAGATGAATACAAGAGGACGAGGTCCCTGAAACAGATTAATACAACAGGACGAGGTCACTGAAAGAGATTAATACAAAAGGACGAGGTCCGTGAAACAGATAAATACAACAGGACGAGGTCCCTGAAACAGATTAATACAACAGGACGAGGTCACTGAAAGAGATTAATACAAAAGGACGAGGTCCCTGAAACAGATTAATACAAGAGGACGAAGTCCCTGAAACAGATTAATACAACAGGACGAGGTCCCTGAAACAGATTAATACAAGAGGACGACGTCCATGAAACAGATTAATATAACAGGACGAGGTCCCTGAAACAGGTTAATACAAGAGGACGAGGTCCCTGAAACAGATTAATACAACAGGACGAGGTCCCAGAAACAGATTAATACAAGAGGACGAGGTCCGTGTAACAGATTAATATAACAGGACGAGGTTCCTGTAACAGATTAATACAAGAGGATGATGTCCCTGAAACAGATTAATGCAACAGGATGAGGTCCCTGAAACAGATTAATACAAGAGGACGAGTTCCCTGTAACAGATTAATACAACAGGACGAGGTCCCTGAAACAGATTAATACAACAGGACGAGGTCCCTGAAACAGATTAATACAACAGGACGTGGTCCCTGTAACAGATTAATACAACAGGATGATCTCCCTGTAACAGATTAATGCAACAGGACGAGGTCCCTGAAACAGATTAATACAACAGGACGAGGTCCCTGAAACATATTAATACAACAGGACGAGGTCCCTGAAACAGATTAATGCAACAGGACGAGGTCCCTGAAACAGATAAATGCAACAGGACGAGGTCCCTGTAACAGATTAATGCAACAGAACGAGGTCCCTGAAACAGATGAATACAAAAGGACGAGGTCCCTGTAACAGATTAATGCAACAGGACGAGGTCCCTGAAACAGATTAATGCAAGAGGACGAGGTCCCTGTAACAGATTAATGCAACAGGACGAGGTCCCTGAAACAGATTAATGCAAGAGGACGAGGTCCCTGAAACAGATTAATGCAACAGAACGAGGTCCCTGAAACAGAATATTGCAACAGGACGAGGTCCCTGAAACAGATTAATACAAGAGGACGAAGTCCCTGAAACAGATTAATACAACAGGACGAGGTCCCTGAAACAGATTAATGCAACAGGACGTGGTCCGTGTAACAGATTAATAGAACAAGAAGATGTCCCTGAAACAGATTAATGCAACAGGACGAGGTCCCTGAAACAGATTAATACAAGAGGACGAGGTCCCTGTAACAGATTAATACAACAGGACGAGGTCCCTGAAACAGATTAATGCAACAGGACGAGGTCCCTGAAACAGATTAATGCAACAGGACGAGGTCCCTGAAACAGATTAACGCAACAGGACGAGGTCCCTGAAACAGATAAATGCAACAGGACGAGGTCCCTGTAACAGATTAATGCAACAGAACGAGGTCCCTGAAACAGATGAATACAAAAGAACGAGGTCCCTGTAACAGATTAATGCAACAGGACGAGGTCCCTGAAACAGATGAATACAAAAGGACGAGGTCCCTGTAACAGATTAATGCAACAGGACGAGGTCCCTGAAACAGATTAATGCAAGAGGACGAGGTCCCTGAAACAGATTAATACAACAGGACGAGGTCCCTGAAACAGAATATTGCAACAGGACGAGGTCCCTGAAACAGATTAATACAAGAGGACGAAGTCCCTGAAACAGATTAATACAACAGGACGAGGTACCTGAAACAGATTAATGCAACAGGACGAGGTCCGTGTAACAGATTAATACAACAAGATGTGTCCCTGAAACAGATTAATGCAACAGGACGAGGTCCCTGAAACAGATTAATACAAGAGGACGAGGTCCCTGTAACAGATTAATACAACAGGACGAGGTCCCTGAAACAGATTAATGCAACAGGACGAGGTCCCTGAAACAGATTAATGCAACAGGACGAGGTCCCTGTAACAGATTAATGCAACAGGACGAGGTCCCTGAAACAGATGAATACAAAAGGACGAGGTCCCTGTAACAGATTAAGACAACAGGACGAGGTCCCTGAAACAGATTAATATAACAGGACGAGGTCCCTGAAACTGATTAATACAACAGGACGAGGTCACTGAAACAGGTTAATACAAGAGGACGAGGTCCGTGAAACAGATTAATACAACAGGACGAGGTCCATGTCACAGATTAATACAACAGGACCAGGTCCCTGAAACAGAATAATGCAACAGGACGAGGTCCCTGAAATAGATTACTACAACAGGACGATGTCCCTGTAACAGATTAATATAACAGGACGAGGTCCCTGTAACAGATTAATACAACAGGAGGAGGTCCCTGAAACAGATTAATATAACAGGACGAGATCCCTGAAACTGATTAATACAAGAGGACGAGGACCCTGAAACAGATTAATACAAGAGGACGAGGTCAGTGAAACAGATAAATACAACAGGACGAGGTCCCTGAAACAGATTAATAGAGCAGGATGAGGTCCCTGTAACAGATTAATAGAACAGGACGAGGTCCCTGAAAGAGATTAATACAACAGGACGAGGTCCCTGTAACAGATTAATACAGCAGGACGATGTCCTTGTAACAGATTAATACAACAGGACGAGATCCCTGAAACAGATTAATACAACAGGACGAGGTCCATGTAACAGATTAATGCAACAGGATGATGTCCCTGAAACAGATTAATGCAACAGGATGAGGTCCCTGAAACAGATTAATACAAGAGGACGAGGTCCCTGTAACAGATTAATGCAACAGAACGAGGTCCCTGAAACAGATTAATACAACAGGACGAGGTGCCTGAAACAGATTAATGCAACAGGACGAGGTCCGTGTAACAGATTAATGCAACAGGACGAGGTCCCTGAAAAAGATTAATACAAGAGGACGAGGTCCCTGTAACAGATTAATACAACAGGACGAGGTCCCTGAAACAGATTAATGCAACAGGACGAGGTCCCTGAAACAGATAAATGCAACAGGACGAGGTCCCTGTAACAGATTAATGCAACAGAACGAGGTCCCTGAAACAGATGAATACAAAAGGACGAGGTCCCTGTAACAGATTAATGCAACAGGACGAGGTCACTGAAACAGATTAATGCAACAGAACGAGGTCCCTGAAACAGAATATTGCAACAGGACGAGGTCCCTGTAACAGATTAATGCAACAGGACGAGGTCCCTGTAACAGATTAATGCAATAGGACAAGGTCCCTGAAACAGATTAATACAACAGGACGAGGTCCCTGAAACAGATTAATACAACAGGACGAGGTCCCTGAAACAGATAAATACAACAGGACGAGGTCCCTGAAACAGATTAATACAACAGGACGAGGTCACTGAAAGAGATTAATACAAAAGGACGAGGTCCGTGAAACAGATAAATACAACAGGACGAGGTCCCTGAAACAGATTAATACAACAGGACGAGGTCACTGAAAGAGATTAATACAAAAGGACGAGGTCCCTGAAACAGATTAATACAAGAGAACGAAGTCCCTGAAACAGATTAATACAACAGGACGAGGTCCCTGAAACAGATTAATACAAGAGGACGACGTCCATGAAACAGATTAATATAACAGGACGAGGTCCCTGAAACAGGTTAATACAAGAGGACGAGGTCCCTGAAACAGATTAATACAACAGGACGAGGTCCAAGAAACAGATTAATACAAGAGGACGAGGTCCGTGTAACAGGTTAATATAACAGGACGAGGTCCCTGAAACAGGTTAATACAACATGACGAGGTCCCTGAAACAGATTAATACAAGAGGACGAGGTCCCTGAAACAAATTAATACAACAGGACGAGGTCCATGAAACAGATTAATACAACAGGACGAGGTCCCTGAAACAGATTAATATAACAGGACGAGGTCCTTGAAATAGATTAAAGCAACAGAACGAGATCCCTGAAACAAGTTAATACAACAGGACGAGGTCCCTGATACAGATTAATACAACAGGACGAGGTCCCTGAAACAGATTAATACACAACAGGACGAGGTCCCTGAAACAGATTAATACAAGAGGATGAGATCCCAGAAACAGGTTAATACAACAGGACGAGGTCCCTGAAACAGATTAATACACAACAGGACGAGGTCCCTGAAACAGATTGATACAAAAGGACGAGGTCCCTAAAACAGAATAATATAACAGGACGTGGTCCCTAAAACAGATTAATAGAACAGGACAAGATCCCAGAAACAGATTAATTCAAGAGGATGAGGTCCCAGAAACAGGTTAATACAACAGGACGAGGTCCTTGAAATAGATTAATACAACAGGACGAGGTCCCTGAAACAGATTAATACAACAGGATGAGGTCCCTGAAACAGATTAATACAAGAGGACGAGATCCCTGAAACAGATAAATACAACAGGACGGGGTCCCTGTAACAGATTAATACAACAGGACGAGGTCCCTGAAAACAGATTAATACAACAGGACGAGGTCCCTGAAACAGATTAATACAACAGGACGAGGTCCCTGAAAACAGATTAATACAACAGGACGAGGTCCCTGTAACAGATTAATGCAATAGGACGAGTTCCCTGAAACAGATTAATACAACAGGACGAGGTCCCTGAAAACAGATTAATACAACAGGACGAGGTCCCTGAAACAGATTTATACAACAGGACGAGGTCCCTGAAAACAGATTAATACAACAGGACGAGGTCCCTGTAACAGATTAATGCAATAGGACGAGTTCCCTGAAACAGATTAATACAACAGGACGAGGTCCCTGAAAACAGATTAATACAACAGGACGAGGTCCCTGAAATAGATTAATACAACAGGACGAGGTCCCTGTAACAGATTAATGCAATAGGACGAGTTCCCTGAAACAGATTAATACAACAGGACGAGGTCCCTGAAAACAGATTAATACAACAGGACGAGGTCCCTGTAACAGATTAATGCAATAGGACGAGTTCCCTGAAACAGATTAATAGAACAGGACGAGGTCCCTGAAAACAGATTAATCGAAGAGGATGAGGTCCCTGAAACAGATTAATACAACAGGACGAGGTCCCTGAAAACAGATTAATCGAAGAGGATGAGGTCCCTGAAACAGATTAATACAAGAGGACGAGATCCCTGAAACAGATAAATACAACAGGACGAGGTCCCTGAAATAGATTAATACAACAGGACGAGGTCCCTGAAACAGATTAATGGAAGAGGATGAGGTCCCTGAAACAGATTAATACAAGAGGACGAGATCCCTGAAACAGATAAATACAACAGGACGAGGTCCCTGAAATAGATTAATACAACAGGACGAATTCCCTGAAACAGATTAATGGAAGAGGATGAGGTCCCTGAAACAGATTAATACAAGAGGACGAGATCCCTGAAACAGATAAATACAACAGGACGAGGTCCCTGAAATAGATTAATACAACAGGACGAGGTCCCTGAAACAGATTAATACAAAAGGACGAGGTCCCTGAAACAGATTAAGACAACAGGATGACGTCCCTGAGACAGATTAATACAAGTGGACGAGGTCCCTGAAACAGATTAATGCAACAGGATGAGGTCCCTGAAACAGATTAGTACAAGAGGACGAAGTCCCTGTAACAGATTAATACAACAGGACGAGGTCCCTGAAACAGATTAATACAAGAGGACGAGGTCCATGAAACAGATTAATGCAACAGGACGAGGTCCCTGATACAGATTAATACAACAGGACGATGTTCCTGAAAAAGATGAATACAAGAGGACGAGGTCCCTGAAACAGATTAATACAACAGGACGAGGTCCCTGAAACAGATTAATACAACAGGACGAGGTCACTGAAAGAGATTAATACAAAAGGACGAGGTCCCTGTAACAGATTAATGCAACAGGACGAGGTCCCTGAAACAGATGAATACAAAAGGACGAGGTCACTGTAACAGATTAAGACAACAGGACGAGGTCCCTGAAACAGATTAATATAACAGGACGAGGTCCCTGAAACTGATTAATACAACAGGACGAGGTCACTGAAACAGGTTAATACAAGAGGACGAGGTCCGTGAAACAGATTAATACAACAGGACGAGGTCCATGTCACAGATTAATACAACAGGACCAGGTCCCTGAAACAGAATAATGCAACAGGACGAGGTCCCTGAAATAGATTACTACAACAGGACGATGTCCCTGTAACAGATTAATATAACAGGACGAGGTCCCTGTAACAGATTAATACAACAGGAGGAGGTCCCTGAAACAGATTAATATAACAGGACGAGATCCCTGAAACTGATTAATACAAGAGGACGAGGACCCTGAAACAGATTAATACAAGAGGACGAGGTCAGTGAAACAGATAAATACAACAGGACGAGGTCCCTGAAACAGATTAATAGAGCAGGATGAGGTCCCTGTAACAGATTAATAGAACAGGACGAGGTCCCTGAAAGAGATTAATACAACAGGACGAGGTCCCTGTAACAGATTAATACAGCAGGACGATGTCCTTGTAACAGATTAATACAACAGGACGAGATCCCTGAAACAGATTAATACAACAGGACGAGGTCCATGTAACAGATTAATGCAACAGGATGATGTCCCTGAAACAGATTAATGCAACAGGATGAGGTCCCTGAAACAGATTAATACAAGAGGACGAGGTCCCTGTAACAGATTAATGCAACAGAACGAGGTCCCTGAAACAGATTAATACAACAGGACGAGGTCCCTGAAACAGATTAATGCAACAGGACGAGGTCCGTGTAACAGATTAATGCAACAGGACGAGGTCCCTGAAAAAGATTAATACAAGAGGACGAGGTCCCTGTAACAGATTAATACAACAGGACGAGGTCCCTGAAACAGATTAATGCAACAGGACGAGGTCCCTGAAACAGATAAATGCAACAGGACGAGGTCCCTGTAACAGATTAATGCAACAGGACGAGGTCACTGAAACAGATTAATGCAACAGAACGAGGTCCCTGAAACAGAATATCGCAACAGGACGAAGTCCCTGTAATAGATTAATGCAACAGGACGAGGTCCCTGTAACAGATTAATGCAATAGGACAAGGTCCCTGAAACAGATTAATACAACAGGACGAGGTCCCTGAAACAGATTAATACAACAGGACGAGGTCCCTGAAACAGATAAATACAACAGGACGAGGTCCCTGAAACAGATTAATACAACAGGACGAGGTCACTGAAAGAGATTAATACAAAAGGACGAGGTCCGTGAAACAGATAAATACAACAGGACGAGGTCCCTGAAACAGATTAATACAACAGGACGAGGTCACTGAAAGAGATTAATACAAAAGGACGAGGTCCCTGAAACAGATTAATACAAGAGGACGAAGTCCCTGAAACAGATTAATACAACAGGACGAGGTCCCTGAAACAGATTAATACAAGAGGACGACGTCCATGAAACAGATTAATATAACAGGACGAGGTCCCTGAAACAGGTTAATACAAGAGGACGAGGTCCCTGAAACAGATTAATACAACAGGACGAGGTCCCAGAAACAGATTAATACAAGAGGACGAGGTCCGTGTAACAGATTAATATAACAGGACGAGGTCCCTGAAACAGGTTAATACAACATGACGAGGTCCCTGAAACAGATTAATACAAGAGGACGAGGTCCCTGAAACAAATTAATACAACAGGACGAGGTCCATGAAACAGATTAATACAACAGGACGAGGTCCCTGAAACAGATTAATATAACAGGACGAGGTCATTGAAATAGATTAAAGCAACAGAACGAGATCCCTGAAACAAGTTAATACAACAGGACGAGGTCCCTGATACAGATTAATACAACAGGACGAGGTCCCTGAAACAGATTAATACACAACAGGACGAGGTCCCTGAAACAGATTAATACAAGAGGATGAGGTCCCAGAAACAGGTTAATACAACAGGACGAGGTCCCTGAAACAGATTAATACACAACAGGACGAGGTCCCTGAAACAGATTGATACAAAAGGACGAGGTCCCTAAAACAGAATAATATAACAGGACGTGGTCCCTAAAACAGATTAATAGAACAGGACAAGATCCCAGAAACAGATTAATTCAAGAGGATGAGGTCCCAGAAACAGGTTAATACAACAGGACGAGGTCCTTGAAATAGATTAATACAACAGGACGAGGTCCCTGAAACAGATTAATACAACAGGATGAGGTCCCTGAAACAGATTAATACAAGAGGACGAGATCCCTGAAACAGATAAATACAACAGGACGAGGTCCCTGAAATAGATTAATACAACAGGACGAGGTCCCTGTAACAGATTAATGCAATAGGACGAGTTCCCTGAAACAGATTAATACAACAGGACGAGGTCCCTGAAAACAGATTAATACAACAGGACGAGGTCCCTGAAACAGATTAATACAACAGGACGAGGTCCCTGAAAACAGATTAATACAACAGGACGAGGTCCCTGTAACAGATTAATGCAATAGGACGAGTTCCCTGAAACAGATTAATACAACAGGACGAGGTCCCTGAAAACAGATTAATCGAAGAGGATGAGGTCCCTGAAACAGATTAATACAAGAGGACGAGATCCCTGAAACAGATAAATACAACAGGACGAGGTCCCTGAAATAGATTAATACAACAGGACGAGGTCCCTGAAACAGATTAATGGAAGAGGATGAGGTCCCTGAAACAGATTAATACAAGAGGACGAGATCCCTGAAACAGATAAATACAACAGGACGAGGTCCCTGAAATAGATTAATACAACAGGACGAGGTCCCTGAAACAGATTAATACAAAAGGACGAGGTCCCTGAAACAGATTAAGACAACAGGATGACGTCCCTGAAACAGATTAATACAAGTGGACGAGGTCCCTGAAACAGATTAATGCAACAGGATGAGGTCCCTGAAACAGATTAGTACAAGAGGACGAAGTCCCTGTAACAGATTAATACAACAGGACGAGGTCCCTGAAACAGATTAATACAAGAGGACGAGGTCCATGAAACAGATTAATGCAACAGGACGAGGTCCCTGATACAGATTAATACAACAGGACGATGTTCCTGAAAAAGATGAATACAAGAGGACGAGGTCCCTGAAACAGATTAATACAACAGGACGAGGTCACTGAAAGAGATTAATACAAAAGGACGAGGTCCGTGAAACAGATAAATACAACAGGACGAGGTCCCTGAAACAGATTAATACAACAGGACGAGGTCACTGAAAGAGATTAATACAAAAGGACGAGGTCCCTGAAACAGATTAATACAAGAGGACGAAGTCCCTGAAACAGATTAATACAACAGGACGAGGTCCCTGAAACAGATTAATACAAGAGGACGACGTCCATGAAACAGATTAATATAACAGGACGAGGTCCCTGAAACAGGTTAATACAAGAGGACGAGGTCCCTGAAACAGATTAATACAACAGGACGAGGTCCCAGAAACAGATTAATACAAGAGGACGAGGTCCGTGTAACAGATTAATATAACAGGACGAGGTCCCTGAAACAGGTTAATACAACATGACGAGGTCCCTGAAACAGATTAATACACCAGGACGAGGTCCTTGAAACAGATTAATACAACAGGACGAGGTCCCTGAAACAGATTAATATAACAGGACGAGGTCCTTGAAATAGATTAAAGCAACAGAACGAGATCCCTGAAACAAGTTAATACAACAGGACGATGTCCCTGAAAAAGATGAATACAAGAGGACGATGTCCCTGAAAAAGATGAATACAAGAGGACGAGGTCCCTGAAACAGATTAATATAACAGGACGAGGTCCTTGAAATAGATTAAAGCAACAGAACGAGATCCCTGAAACAAGTTAATACAACAGGACGAGGTCCCTGAAACAAATTAATACAACAGGACGAGGTCCATGAAACAGATTAATACAACAGGACGAGGTCCCTGAAACAGATTAATATAACAGGACGAGGTCCTTGAAATAGATTAAAGCAACAGAACGAGATCCCTGAAACAAGTTAATACAACAGGACGATGTCCCTGAAAAAGATGAATACAAGAGGACGATGTCCCTGAAAAAGATGAATACAAGAGGACGAGGTCCCTGAAACAGATTAATATAACAGGACGAGGTCCTTGAAATAGATTAAAGCAACAGAACGAGATCCCTGAAACAAGTTAATACAACAGGACGAGGTCCCTGATACAGATTAATACAACAGGACGAGGTCCCTGAAACAGATTAATACAAGAGGATGAGGTCCCAGAAACAGGTTAATACAACAGGACGAGGTCCCTGAAACAGATTAATACACAACAGGACGAGGTCCCTGAAACAGATTAATACAAAAGGACGAGGTCCCTGAAACAGATAAATACAAGAGGACGAGGTCTCTGAAACAGATTGATACAAAAGGACGAGGTCCCTGAAACAGATTAATACAACAGGACGAGGTCCCTGAAAACAGATTAATACAACAGGACGAGGTCCCTGAAACAGATTAATGCAACAGGACGAGGTCCCTGAAAACAGATTAATACAACAGGACGAGGTCCCCGTAACAGATTAATACAGCAGGACGATGTCCCTGCAACAGATTAATACAACAGGACGAGGTCCCTGATACAGATTAATACAACAGGACGAGGTCCCTGAAACAGATTAATACACAACAGGACGAGGTCCCTGAAACAGATTAATACAAGAGGATGAGGTCCCAGAAACAGGTTAATACAACAGGACGAGGTCCCTGAAACAGATTAATACACAACAGGACGAGGTCCCTGAAACAGATTGATACAAAAGGACGAGGTCCCTAAAACAGAATAATATAACAGGACGTGGTCCCTAAAACAGATTAATAGAACAGGACAAGATCCCAGAAACAGATTAATTCAAGAGGATGAGGTCCCAGAAACAGGTTAATACAACAGGACGAGGTCCTTGAAATAGATTAATACAACAGGACGAGGTCCCTGAAACAGATTAATACAACAGGATGAGGTCCCTGAAACAGATTAATACAAGAGGACGAGATCCCTGAAACAGTTAAATACAACAGGACGGGGTCCCTGTAACAGATTAATACAACAGGACGAGGTCCCTGAAAACAGACTAATACAACAGGACGAGGTCCCTGAAACAGATTAATACAACAGGACGAGGTCCCTGAAAACAGATTAATACAACAGGACGAGGTCCCTGTAACAGATTAATGCAATTGGACGAGTTCCCTGAAACAGATTAATACAACTAGACGAGGTCCCTGAAAACAGATTAATACAACAGGACGAGGTCCCTGAAACAGATTAATACAACAGGACGAGGTCCCTGAAAACAGATTAATACAACAGGACGAGGTCCCTGTAACAGATTAATGCAATAGGACGAGTTCCCTGAAACAGATTAATACAACAGGACGAGGTCCCTGAAAACAGATTAATACAACAGGACGAGGTCCCTGAAACAGATTAATGGAAGAGGATGAGGTCCCTGAAACAGATTAATACAAGAGGACGAGATCCCTGAAACAGATAAATACAACAGGACGAGGTCACCGAAATAGATTAATACAACAGGACGAGGTCCCTGTAACAGATTAATGCAATAGGACGAGGTCCCTGAAAACAGATTAATACAACAGGACGAGGTCCCTGAAACAGATTAATACAACAGGACGAGGTCCCTGAAAACAGATTAATACAACAGGACGAGGTCCCTGAAACAGATTAATACAACAGGACGAGGTCCCTGAAAACAGATTAATACAACAGGACGAGGTCCCTGTAACAGATTAATGCAATAGGACGAGTTCCCTGAAACAGATTAATACAACAGGACGAGGTCCCTGAAAACAGATTAATCGAAGAGGATGAGGTCCCTGAAACAGATTAATACAAGAGGACGAGATCCCTGAAACAGATAAATACAACAGGACGAGGTCCCTGAAATAGATTAATACAACAGGACGAGGTCCCTGAAACAGATTAATGGAAGAGGATGAGGTCCCTGAAACAGATTAATACAAGAGGACGAGATCCCTGAAACAGATAAATACAACAGGACGAGGTCCCTGAAATAGATTAATACAACAGGACGAGGTCCCTGAAACAGATTAATACAAAAGGACGAGGTCCCTGAAACAGATTAAGACAACAGGATGACGTCCCTGAAACAGATTAATACAAGTGGACGAGGTCCCTGAAACAGATTAATGCAACAGGATGAGGTCCCTGAAACAGATTAGTACAAGAGGACGAAGTCCCTGTAACAGATTAATACAACAGGACGAGGTCCCTGAAACAGATTAATACAAGAGGACGAGGTCCATGAAACAGATTAATGCAACAGGACGAGGTCCCTGATACAGATTAATACAACAGGACGATGTTCCTGAAAAAGATGAATACAAGAGGACGAGGTCCCTGAAACAGATTAATATAACAGGACGAGGTCCTTGAAATAGATTAATGCAACAGGACGAGATCCCTGAAACAGGTTAATGCAACAGGACGAGATCCCAGAAACAGATTAATACAAGAGGATGAGGTCCCAGAAACAGGTTAATACAACAGGACGAGGTCCTTGAAACAGATTAATACAAAAGGACGAGGTCCCTGAAACAGATTAATACAACAGGACGAGGTCCCTGAAACAGATTAATACAACAGGACGAGGTCCCTGTACCAGATTAATACAACAGGATGATGTCCCTGAAACAGATTAATGCAACAGGACGAGGTCCCTGAAACAGATTAATGCAACAGGACGAGGTCCCTGAAACAGATTAATGCAACAGGACGAGGTCCCTGTAACAGATTAAAGCAACAGGACGAGGTCCCTGAAACAGATTAATACAAAAGCACGAGGTCCCTAAAACAGATTAATATAACAGGACGATGTCCCTGAAACAGATTAATACACCAGGACGAGGTCCCTAAAAGAGATTAATATAAAAGGACGAAGTCCCTGAAACAGATTAATACAACAGGATGCGGTCCATGAAACTGATTAATACAAGAGGACGAGGTCCCTGAAACAGATTAATACAAGAGGACGAGGTCCCTGAAACAGATTAATACAACAGGACGAGGTCCCTGAAACAGATTAATACGACAGGACGAGGTCCCTGTAACAGATTAATACAGCAGGACGATGTCACTGCAACAGATTAATACAACAGGACGAGGTCCCTGTAACAGATTAATACAAGAGGATGATGTCCCTGAAACAGATTAATGCAACAGGATGAGGTCCCTGAAACAGATTAATACAAGAGGACGAGTTCCCTGTAACAGATTAATACAACAGGACGAGGTCCCTGAAACAGATTAATACAACAGGACGAGGTCCCTGAAACAGATTAATACAACAGGACGTGGTCCCTGTAACAGATTAATACAACAGGATGATCTCCCTGAAACAGATTAATGCAACAGGACGAGGTCCCTGAAACAGATTAATACAAGAGGACGAGGTCACTGTAACAGATTAATGCAACAGGACGAGGTCCCTGAAACAGATTAATACAACAGGACGAGTTCCCTGAAACAGATTAATACAACAGGACGAGGTCCCTGAAACAGATTAATGTAACAGGACGAGGTCCCTGAAACAGATTAATGCAACAGGACGGGGTCCCTGTAACAGATTAATGCAACAGGACGAGGTCCCTGAAACAGATGAATACAAAAGGACGAGGTCCCTGTAACAGATTAATGCAACAGGACGAGGTCCCTGAAACAGATTAATGCAACAGGACGAGGTCCCTGAAACAGATTAATACAACAGGATGAGGTCCCTGAAACAGATTATTACAACAGGACGAGGTCCCTGAAACAGAATATTGCAACAGGACGAGGTCCCTGTAACAGATTAATACAACAGGACGAGGTCCCTGAAACAGATTAATACAACAGGACGAGGTCCCTGAAACAGAATATTGCAATAGGACGAGGTCCCTGTAACACATTAATGCAACAGGACGAGGTTCCTGTAACAGATTAATACAAAAGGACGAGGTTCCTGAAACAGATTAATACAAGAGGACGAAGTCCCTGAAACAGATTAATACAACAGGACGAGGTCGCTAAAACAAATTAATTGAACAGGACGAGGTCCCTGAAACAGATTAATACACCAGGACGAGGTCCTTGAAACAGATTAATACAAAAGGACGAGGTCCCTAAAACAGATTAATATAACAGGACGAGGTCCCTGAAACAGATTAATACACCAGGACGAGGTCCCTAAAACAGATTAATAGAACAGATCGAAGTCCCTGAAACAGATTAATACAAGAGGACGAGGTCCCAGAAACAGAATAATACAACAGGACGTGTTCCCTAAAACAGATTAATAGAACAGGACAAGATCCCAGAAACAGATTAATTCAAGAGGATGAGGTCCCAGAAACAGGTTAATACAACAGGACGAGGTCCTTGAAATAGATTAATACAACAGGACGAGGTTGCTTAAACCAATTAATAGAACAGGATGAGGTCCCTAAAACAGATTAGTACAAGAGGACGATGTTTCTGAAACAGATTAATAGAACAGGACGACGTCCCTGAAACAGATTAATACAACAGGACGAGGTCCCTGAAACAGATTAATGCAGTAGGATGATGTCAGTGAAACAGATTAATACAACAGGACGACGTCCCTGAAACTGATTAATACAACAGGACGAGGTCCCTGAAACTGGTTAATACAAGAGGACGAGGTCCGTGAAACAGATTAATACAACAGGACGAGGTCCCTCAAACATATTAATACAACAGGACCAGGTCCCTGAAATAGATTAATGCAACAGGACGAGGTCCCTGTAACAGATTAATACAAGAGGCCGAGGTCCCTGAAACAGATTAATACAAGAGGACGAGGTCCATGAAACTGATTAATACAAGAGGACGAGGTCCCTGAAACAGATTAATACAAGAGGACAAGGTCCGTAAAACAGATAAATACAACAGGACGAGGTCCCTGAAACAGATTAATGCAACAGGAGGAGGTCCGTGAAACAGATAAATACAACAGGACGAGGTCCCTGAAACAGATTAATGCAACAGGACGAGGTCCGTGTAACAGATTAATACAACAGGATGATGTCCCTGAAACAGATTAATGCAACAGGACGAGGTCCCTGAAAAAGATTAATACAAGAGGACGAGGTCCCTGTAACAGATTAATACAACAGGACGTGGTCCCTGAAACAGATTAATGCAACAGGACGAGGTCCCTGAAACAGATAAATGCAACAGGACGAGGTCCCTGTAACAGATTAATGCAACAGAACGAGGTCCCTGAAACAGATGAATACAAAAGGACGAGGTCCCTGTAACAGATTAATGCAACAGGACGAGGTCCCTGAAACAGATTAATGCAAGAGGACGAGGTCCCTGAAACAGATTAATACAACAGGACGAGGTCACTGAAACAGATTAATGCAACAGAACGAGGTCCCTGAAACAGAATATTGCAACAGGACGAGGTCCCTGAAACAGATTAATACAAGAGGACGAAGTCCCTGAAACAGATTAATACAACAGGACGAGGTCCCTGAAACAGATTAATGCAACAGGACGTGGTCCGTGTAACAGATTAATACAACAAGAAGATGTCCCTGAAACAGATTAATGCAACAGGACGAGGTCCCTGAAACAGATTAATACAAGAGGACGAGGTCCCTGTAACAGATTAATACAACAGGACGAGGTCCCTGAAACAGATTAATGCAACAGGACGAGGTCCCTGAAACAGATTAATGCAACAGGACGAGGTCCCTGAAACAGATTAACGCAACAGGACGAGGTCCCTGAAACAGATAAATGCAACAGGACGAGGTCCCTGTAACAGATTAATGCAACAGAACGAGGTCCCTGAAACAGATGAATACAAAAGGACGAGGTCCCTGTAACAGATTAATGCAACAGGACGAGGTCCCTGAAACAGATTAATGCAAGAGGACGAGGTCCCTGAAACAGATTAATACAACAGGACGAGGTCCCTGAAACAGAATATTGCAACAGGACGAGGTCCCTGAAACAGATTAATACAAGAGGACGAAGTCCCTGAAACAGATTAATACAACAGCACGAGGTACCTGAAACAGATTAATGCAACAGGACGAGGTCCGTGTAACAGATTAATACAACAAGATGATGTCCCTGAAACAGATTAATGCAACAGGACGAGGTCCCTGAAACAGATTAATACAAGAGGACGAGGTCCCTGTAACAGATTAATACAACAGGACGAGGTCCCTGAAACAGATTAATGCAACAGGACGAGGTCCCTGAAACAGATTAATGCAACAGGACGAGGTCCCTGTAACAGATTAATGCAACAGGACGAGGTCCCTGAAACAGATGAATACAAAAGGACGAGTTCCCTGTAACAGATTAAGACAACAGGACGAGGTCCCTGAAACAGATTAATATAACAGGACGAGGTCCCTGAAACTGATTAATACAACAGGACGAGGTCACTGAAACAGGTTAATACAAGAGGACGAGGTCCGTGAAACAGATTAATACAACAGGACGAGGTCCATGTCACAGATTAATACAACAGGACCAGGTCCCTGAAACAGAATAATGCAACAGGACGAGGTCCCTGAAATAGATTACTACAACAGGACGATGTCCCTGTAACAGATTAATATAACAGGACGAGGTCCCTGTAACAGATTAATACAACAGGAGGAGGTCCCTGAAACAGATTAATATAACAGGACGAGATCCCTGAAACTGATTAATACAAGAGGACGAGGTCCCTGAAACAGATTAATACAAGAGGACGAGGTCAGTGAAACAGATAAATACAACAGGACGAGGTCCCTGAAACAGATTAATAGAGCAGGATGAGGTCCCTGTAACAGATTAATAGAACAGGACGAGGTCCCTGAAAGAGATTAATACAACAGGACGAGGTCCCTGTAACAGATTAATACAGCAGGACGATGTCCTTGTAACAGATTAATACAACAGGACGAGATCCCTGAAACAGATTAATACAACAGGACGAGGTCCATGTAACAGATTAATGCAACAGGATGATGTCCCTGAAACAGATTAATGCAACAGGATGAGGTCCCTGAAACAGATTAATACAAGAGGACGAGGTCCCTGTAACAGATTAATGCAACAGAACGAGGTCCCTGAAACAGATTAATACAACAGGACGAGGTCCCTGAAACAGATTAATGCAACAGGACGAGGTCCGTGTAACAGATTAATGCAACAGGACGAGGTCCCTGAAAAAGATTAATACAAGAGGACGAGGTCCCTGTAACAGATTAATGCAACAGGACGAGGTCCCTGAAACAGATAAATGCAACAGGACGAGGTCCCTGTAACAGATTAATGCAACAGAACGAGGTCCCTGAAACAGAATATTGCAACAGGACAAGGTCCCTGTAACAGATTAATGCAATAGGACAAGGTCCCTGAAACAGATTAATACAACAGGACGAGGTCCCTGAAACAGATTAATACAACAGGACAAGGTCCCTGAAAACAGATTAATACAACAGGACGAGGTCCCTGAAACAGATTAATGCAACAGGACGAGGTCCCTGAAAACAGATTAATACAACAGGACGAGGTCCCCGTAACAGATTAATACAGCAGGACGATGTCCCTGCAACAGATTAATACAACAGGACGAGGTCCCTGATACAGATTAATACACAACAGGACGAGGTCCCTGAAACAGATTAATACAAGAGGATGAGGTCCCAGAAACAGGTTAATACAACAGGACGAGGTCCCTGAAACAGATTAATACACAACAGGACGAGGTCCCTGAAACAGATTGATACAAAAGGACGAGGTCCCTAAAACAGAATAATATAACAGGACGTGGTCCCTAAAACAGATTAATAGAACAGGACAAGATCCCAGAAACAGATTAATTCAAGAGGATGAGGTCCCAGAAACAGGTTAATACAACAGGACGAGGTCCTTGAAATAGATTAATACAACAGGACGAGGTCCCTGAAACAGATTAATACAACAGGATGAGGTCCCTGAAACAGATTAATACAAGAGGACGAGATCCCTGAAACAGTTAAATACAACAGGACGGGGTCCCTGTAACAGATTAATACAACAGGACGAGGTCCCTGAAAACAGACTAATACAACAGGACGAGGTCCCTGAAACAGATTAATACAACAGGACGAGGTCCCTGAAAACAGATTAATACAACAGGACGAGGTCCCTGTAACAGATTAATGCAATTGGACGAGTTCCCTGAAACAGATTAATACAACTAGACGAGGTCCCTGAAAACAGATTAATACAACAGGACGAGGTCCCTGAAACAGATTAATACAACAGGACGAGGTCCCTGAAAACAGATTAATACAACAGGACGAGGTCCCTGTAACAGATTAATGCAATAGGACGAGTTCCCTGAAACAGATTAATACAACAGGACGAGGTCCCTGAAAACAGATTAATACAACAGGACGAGGTCCCTGAAACAGATTAATGGAAGAGGATGAGGTCCCTGAAACAGATTAATACAAGAGGACGAGATCCCTGAAACAGATAAATACAACAGGACGAGGTCACCGAAATAGATTAATACAACAGGACGAGGTCCCTGTAACAGATTAATGCAATAGGACGAGGTCCCTGAAAACAGATTAATACAACAGGACGAGGTCCCTGAAACAGATTAATACAACAGGACGAGGTCCCTGAAAACAGATTAATACAACAGGACGAGGTCCCTGAAACAGATTAATACAACAGGACGAGGTCCCTGAAAACAGATTAATACAACAGGACGAGGTCCCTGTAACAGATTAATGCAATAGGACGAGTTCCCTGAAACAGATTAATACAACAGGACGAGGTCCCTGAAAACAGATTAATCGAAGAGGATGAGGTCCCTGAAACAGATTAATACAAGAGGACGAGATCCCTGAAACAGATAAATACAACAGGACGAGGTCCCTGAAATAGATTAATACAACAGGACGAGGTCCCTGAAACAGATTAATGGAAGAGGATGAGGTCCCTGAAACAGATTAATACAAGAGGACGAGATCCCTGAAACAGATAAATACAACAGGACGAGGTCCCTGAAATAGATTAATACAACAGGACGAGGTCCCTGAAACAGATTAATACAAAAGGACGAGGTCCCTGAAACAGATTAAGACAACAGGATGACGTCCCTGAAACAGATTAATACAAGTGGACGAGGTCCCTGAAACAGATTAATGCAACAGGATGAGGTCCCTGAAACAGATTAGTACAAGAGGACGAAGTCCCTGTAACAGATTAATACAACAGGACGAGGTCCCTGAAACAGATTAATACAAGAGGACGAGGTCCATGAAACAGATTAATGCAACAGGACGAGGTCCCTGATACAGATTAATACAACAGGACGATGTTCCTGAAAAAGATGAATACAAGAGGACGAGGTCCCTGAAACAGATTAATATAACAGGACGAGGTCCTTGAAATAGATTAATGCAACAGGACGAGATCCCTGAAACAGGTTAATGCAACAGGACGAGATCCCAGAAACAGATTAATACAAGAGGATGAGGTCCCAGAAACAGGTTAATACAACAGGACGAGGTCCTTGAAACAGATTAATACAAAAGGACGAGGTCCCTGAAACAGATTAATACAACAGGACGAGGTCCCTGAAACAGATTAATACAACAGGACGAGGTCCCTGTACCAGATTAATACAACAGGATGATGTCCCTGAAACAGATTAATGCAACAGGACGAGGTCCCTGAAACAGATTAATGCAACAGGACGAGGTCCCTGAAACAGATTAATGCAACAGGACGAGGTCCCTGTAACAGATTAAAGCAACAGGACGAGGTCCCTGAAACAGATTAATACAAAAGCACGAGGTCCCTAAAACAGATTAATATAACAGGACGATGTCCCTGAAACAGATTAATACACCAGGACGAGGTCCCTAAAAGAGATTAATATAAAAGGACGAAGTCCCTGAAACAGATTAATACAACAGGATGCGGTCCATGAAACTGATTAATACAAGAGGACGAGGTCCCTGAAACAGATTAATACAAGAGGACGAGGTCCCTGAAACAGATTAATACAACAGGACGAGGTCCCTGAAACAGATTAATACGACAGGACGAGGTCCCTGTAACAGATTAATACAGCAGGACGATGTCACTGCAACAGATTAATACAACAGGACGAGGTCCCTGTAACAGATTAATACAAGAGGATGATGTCCCTGAAACAGATTAATGCAACAGGATGAGGTCCCTGAAACAGATTAATACAAGAGGACGAGTTCCCTGTAACAGATTAATACAACAGGACGAGGTCCCTGAAACAGATTAATACAACAGGACGAGGTCCCTGAAACAGATTAATACAACAGGACGTGGTCCCTGTAACAGATTAATACAACAGGATGATCTCCCTGAAACAGATTAATGCAACAGGACGAGGTCCCTGAAAC
The DNA here is from genome assembly GCF_036971445.1 of Narcine bancroftii. Classification (NCBI taxonomy): domain Eukaryota; kingdom Metazoa; phylum Chordata; class Chondrichthyes; order Torpediniformes; family Narcinidae; genus Narcine; species Narcine bancroftii. The sequence goes on along the minus strand of NC_091470.1, from coordinate 7,615,801 downwards.
AGATTAATACAAGAGGACGAGGTCACTGTAACAGATTAATGCAACAGGACGAGGTCCCTGAAACAGATTAATACAACAGGACGAGTTCCCTGAAACAGATTAATACAACAGGACGAGGTCCCTGAAACAGATTAATGTAACAGGACGAGGTCCCTGAAACAGATTAATGCAACAGGACGGGGTCCCTGTAACAGATTAATGCAACAGGACGAGGTCCCTGAAACAGATGAATACAAAAGGACGAGGTCCCTGTAACAGATTAATGCAACAGGACGAGGTCCCTGAAACAGATTAATGCAACAGGACGAGGTCCCTGAAACAGATTAATACAACAGGATGAGGTCCCTGAAACAGATTATTACAACAGGACGAGGTCCCTGAAACAGAATATTGCAACAGGACGAGGTCCCTGTAACAGATTAATACAACAGGACGAGGTCCCTGAAACAGATTAATACAACAGGACGAGGTCCCTGAAACAGAATATTGCAATAGGACGAGGTCCCTGTAACACATTAATGCAACAGGACGAGGTTCCTGTAACAGATTAATACAAAAGGACGAGGTTCCTGAAACAGATTAATACAAGAGGACGAAGTCCCTGAAACAGATTAATACAACAGGACGAGGTCGCTAAAACAAATTAATTGAACAGGACGAGGTCCCTGAAACAGATTAATACACCAGGACGAGGTCCTTGAAACAGATTAATACAAAAGGACGAGGTCCCTAAAACAGATTAATATAACAGGACGAGGTCCCTGAAACAGATTAATACACCAGGACGAGGTCCCTAAAACAGATTAATAGAACAGATCGAAGTCCCTGAAACAGATTAATACAAGAGGACGAGGTCCCAGAAACAGAATAATACAACAGGACGTGTTCCCTAAAACAGATTAATAGAACAGGACAAGATCCCAGAAACAGATTAATTCAAGAGGATGAGGTCCCAGAAACAGGTTAATACAACAGGACGAGGTCCTTGAAATAGATTAATACAACAGGACGAGGTTGCTTAAACCAATTAATAGAACAGGATGAGGTCCCTAAAACAGATTAGTACAAGAGGACGATGTTTCTGAAACAGATTAATAGAACAGGACGACGTCCCTGAAACAGATTAATACAACAGGACGAGGTCCCTGAAACAGATTAATGCAGTAGGATGATGTCAGTGAAACAGATTAATACAACAGGACGACGTCCCTGAAACTGATTAATACAACAGGACGAGGTCCCTGAAACTGGTTAATACAAGAGGACGAGGTCCGTGAAACAGATTAATACAACAGGACGAGGTCCCTCAAACATATTAATACAACAGGACCAGGTCCCTGAAATAGATTAATGCAACAGGACGAGGTCCCTGTAACAGATTAATACAAGAGGCCGAGGTCCCTGAAACAGATTAATACAAGAGGACGAGGTCCATGAAACTGATTAATACAAGAGGACGAGGTCCCTGAAACAGATTAATACAAGAGGACAAGGTCCGTAAAACAGATAAATACAACAGGACGAGGTCCCTGAAACAGATTAATGCAACAGGAGGAGGTCCGTGAAACAGATAAATACAACAGGACGAGGTCCCTGAAACAGATTAATGCAACAGGACGAGGTCCGTGTAACAGATTAATACAACAGGATGATGTCCCTGAAACAGATTAATGCAACAGGACGAGGTCCCTGAAAAAGATTAATACAAGAGGACGAGGTCCCTGTAACAGATTAATACAACAGGACGTGGTCCCTGAAACAGATTAATGCAACAGGACGAGGTCCCTGAAACAGATAAATGCAACAGGACGAGGTCCCTGTAACAGATTAATGCAACAGAACGAGGTCCCTGAAACAGATGAATACAAAAGGACGAGGTCCCTGTAACAGATTAATGCAACAGGACGAGGTCCCTGAAACAGATTAATGCAAGAGGACGAGGTCCCTGAAACAGATTAATACAACAGGACGAGGTCACTGAAACAGATTAATGCAACAGAACGAGGTCCCTGAAACAGAATATTGCAACAGGACGAGGTCCCTGAAACAGATTAATACAAGAGGACGAAGTCCCTGAAACAGATTAATACAACAGGACGAGGTCCCTGAAACAGATTAATGCAACAGGACGTGGTCCGTGTAACAGATTAATACAACAAGAAGATGTCCCTGAAACAGATTAATGCAACAGGACGAGGTCCCTGAAACAGATTAATACAAGAGGACGAGGTCCCTGTAACAGATTAATACAACAGGACGAGGTCCCTGAAACAGATTAATGCAACAGGACGAGGTCCCTGAAACAGATTAATGCAACAGGACGAGGTCCCTGAAACAGATTAACGCAACAGGACGAGGTCCTTGAAACAGATAAATGCAACAGGACGAGGTCCCTGTAACAGATTAATGCAACAGAACGAGGTCCCTGAAACAGATGAATACAAAAGGACGAGGTCCCTGTAACAGATTAATGCAACAGGACGAGGTCCCTGAAACAGATTAATGCAAGAGGACGAGGTCCCTGAAACAGATTAATACAACAGGACGAGGTCCCTGAAACAGAATATTGCAACAGGACGAGGTCCCTGAAACAGATTAATACAAGAGGACGAAGTCCCTGAAACAGATTAATACAACAGCACGAGGTACCTGAAACAGATTAATGCAACAGGACGAGGTCCGTGTAACAGATTAATACAACAAGATGATGTCCCTGAAAAAGATTAATGCAACAGGACGAGGTCCCTGAAACAGATTAATACAAGAGGACGAGGTCCCTGTAACAGATTAATACAACAGGACGAGGTCCCTGAAACAGATTAATGCAACAGGACGAGGTCCCTGAAACAGATTAATGCAACAGGACGAGGTCCCTGTAACAGATTAATGCAACAGGACGAGGTCCCTGAAACAGATGAATACAAAAGGACGAGTTCCCTGTAACAGATTAAGACAACAGGACGAGGTCCCTGAAACAGATTAATATAACAGGACGAGGTCCCTGAAACTGATTAATACAACAGGACGAGGTCACTGAAACAGGTTAATACAAGAGGACGAGGTCCGTGAAACAGATTAATACAACAGGACGAGGTCCATGTCACAGATTAATACAACAGGACCAGGTCCCTGAAACAGAATAATGCAACAGGACGAGGTCCCTGAAATAGATTACTACAACAGGACGATGTCCCTGTAACAGATTAATATAACAGGACGAGGTCCCTGTAACAGATTAATACAACAGGAGGAGGTCCCTGAAACAGATTAATATAACAGGACGAGATCCCTGAAACTGATTAATACAAGAGGACGAGGTCCCTGAAACAGATTAATACAAGAGGACGAGGTCAGTGAAACAGATAAATACAACAGGACGAGGTCCCTGAAACAGATTAATAGAGCAGGATGAGGTCCCTGTAACAGATTAATAGAACAGGACGAGGTCCCTGAAAGAGATTAATACAACAGGACGAGGTCCCTGTAACAGATTAATACAGCAGGACGATGTCCTTGTAACAGATTAATACAACAGGACGAGATCCCTGAAACAGATTAATACAACAGGACGAGGTCCATGTAACAGATTAATGCAACAGGATGATGTCCCTGAAACAGATTAATGCAACAGGATGAGGTCCCTGAAACAGATTAATACAAGAGGACGAGGTCCCTGTAACAGATTAATGCAACAGAACGAGGTCCCTGAAACAGATTAATACAACAGGACGAGGTCCCTGAAACAGATTAATGCAACAGGACGAGGTCCGTGTAACAGATTAATGCAACAGGACGAGGTCCCTGAAAAAGATTAATACAAGAGGACGAGGTCCCTGTAACAGATTAATGCAACAGGACGAGGTCCCTGAAACAGATAAATGCAACAGGACGAGGTCCCTGTAACAGATTAATGCAACAGAACGAGGTCCCTGAAACAGAATATTGCAACAGGACAAGGTCCCTGTAACAGATTAATGCAATAGGACAAGGTCCCTGAAACAGATTAATACAACAGGACGAGGTCCCTGAAACAGATTAATACAACAGGACAAGGTCCCTGAAACAGATAAATACAACAGGACGAGGTCCCTGAAACAGATTAATACAACAGGACGAGGTCACTGAAAGAGATTAATACAAAAGGACGAGGTCCGTGAAACAGATAAATACAACAGGACGAGGTCCCTGAAACAGATTAATACAACAGGACGAGGTCACTGAAAGAGATTAATACAAAAGGACGAGGTCCCTGAAACAGATTAATACAAGAGGACGAAGTCCCTGAAACAGATTAATACAACAGGACGAGGTCCCTGAAACAGATTAATACAAGAGGACGACGTCCATGAAACAGATTAATATAACAGGACGAGGTCCCTGAAACAGGTTAATACAAGAGGACGAGGTCCCTGAAACAGATTAATAGAACAGGACGAGGTCCCAGAAACAGATTAATACAAGAGGACGAGGTCCGTGTAACAGATTAATATAACAGGACGAGGTCCCTGAAACAGGTTAATACAACATGACGAGGTCCCTGAAACAGATTAATACAAGAGGACGAGGTCCCTGAAACAAATTAATACAACAGGACGAGGTCCATGAAACAGATTAATACAACAGGACGAGGTACCTGAAACAGATTAATGCAACAGGACGAGGTTCATGATACAGATTAATACAACAGGACGATGTCCCTGAAAAAGATGAATACAAGAGGACGAGGTCCCTGAAACAGATTAATATAACAGGACGAGGTCCTTGAAATAGATTAAAGCAACAGAACGAGATCCCTGAAACAAGTTAATACAACAGGACGAGGTCCCTGAAACAGATTAATACAACAGGACGAGGTCCCTGTAACAGATTAATGCAATAGGACGAGTTCCCTGAAACAGATTAATACAACAGGACGAGGTCCCTGAAAACAGATTAATACAACAGGACGAGGTCCCTGAAACAGATTAATGGAAGAGGATGAGGTCCCTGAAACAGATTAATACAAGAGGACGAGATCCCTGAAACAGATAAATACAACAGGACGAGGTCCCTGAAATAGATTAATACAACAGGACGAGGTCCCTGTAACAGATTAATGCAATAGGACGAGTTCCCTGAAACAGATTAATACAACAGGACGAGGTCCCTGAAAACAGATTAATACAACAGGACGAGGTCCCTGAAACAGATTAATACAACAGGACGAGGTCCCTGAAAACAGATTAATACAACAGGATGAGGTCCAAGAAACAGGTTAATACAACAGGACGAGGTCCCTGAAACAGATTAATACACAACAGGACGAGGTCCCTGAAACAGATTAATACAAGAGGATGAGGTCCCAGAAACAGGTTAATACAACAGGACGAGGTCCCTGAAACAGATTAATACACAACAGGACGAGGTCCCTGAAACAGATTAATACAACAGGACGAGGTCCCTGAAAACAGATTAATACAACAGGACGAGGTCCCTGTAACAGATTAATGCAATAGGACGAGTTCCCTGAAACAGATTAATACAACAGGACGAGGTCCCTGAAAACAGATTAATACAACAGGACGAGGTCCCTGAAACAGATTAATGGAAGAGGATGAGGTCCCTGAAACAGATTAATACAAGAGGACGAGATCCCTGAAACAGATAAATACAACAGGACGAGGTCCCTGAAATAGATTAATACAACAGGACGACGTCCCTGTAACAGATTAATGCAATAGGACGAGTTCCCTGAAACAGATTAATACAACAGGACGAGGTCCCTGAAAACAGATTAATACAACAGGACGAGGTCCCTGAAACAGATTAATACAACAGGACGAGGTCCCTGAAAACAGATTAATACAACAGGACGAGGTCCCTGTAACAGATTAATGCAATAGGACGAGTTCCCTGAAACAGATTAATACAACAGGACGAGGTCCCTGAAAACAGATTAATGGAAGAGGATGAGGTCCCTGAAACAGATTAATACAAGAGGACGAGATCCCTGAAACAGATAAATACAACAGGACGAGGTCCCTGAAATAGATTAATACAACAGGACGAGGTCCCTGAAACAGATTAATACAAAAGGACGAGGTCCCTGAAACAGATTAAGACAACAGGATGACGTCCCTGAAACAGATTAATACAAGTGGACGAGGTCCCTGAAACAGATTAATGCAACAGGATGAGGTCCCTGAAACAGATTAGTACAAGAGTACGAAGTCCCTGTAACAGATTAATACAACAGGACGAGGTCCCTGAAACAGATTAATACAAGAGGACGAGGTCCATGAAACAGATTAATGCAACAGGACGAGGTCCCTGATACAGATTAATACAACAGGACGATGTTCCTGAAAAATATGAATACAAGAGGACGAGGTCCCTGAAACAGATTAATATAACAGGACGAGGTCCTTGAAATAGATTAATGCAACAGGACGAGATCCCTGAAACAGGTTAATGCAACAGGACGACATCCCAGAAACAGATTAATACAAGAGGATGCGGTCCCAGAAACAGGTTAATACAACAGGACGAGGTCCTTGAAACAGATTAATACAAAAGGACGAGGTCCCTGAAACAGATTAATACAACAGGACGAGGTCCGTGTAACAGATCAATACAACAGGATGATGTCCCTGAAACAGATTAATGCAACAGGACGAGGTCCCTGAAACAGATTAATGCAACAGGACGAGGTCCCTGAAACAGATTAATACAACAGCACGAGGTACCTGAAACAGATTAATACAACAGGACGAGGTCCGTGTAACAGATCAATACAACAGGATGATGTCCCTGAAACAGATTAATGCAACAGGACGAGGTCCCTGAAACAGATTAATACAAGAGGACGAAGTCCCTGAAACAGATTAATACAACAGCACGAGGTACCTGAAACAGATTAATGCAACAGGACGAGGTCCGTGTAACAGATTAATACAACAAGATGATGTCCCTGAAACAGATTAATGCAACAGGACGAGGTCCCTGAAACAGATTAATACAAGAGGACGAGGTCCCTGTAACAGATTAATACAACAGGACGAGGTCCCTGAAACAGATTAATGCAACAGGACGAGGTCCCTGTAACAGATTAATACAACAGGACGAGGTCCCTGAAACAGATTAATGCAACAGGACGAGGTCCCTGAAACAGATTAATGCAACAGGACGAGGTCCCTGTAACAGATTAATGCAACAGGACGAGGTCCCTGAAACAGATGAATACAAAAGGACGAGGTCCCTTAAACTGATTAATACAACAGGACGAGGTCACTGAAACAGGTTAATACAAGAGGACGAGGTCCGTGAAACAGATTAATACAACAGGACGAGGTCCATGTCACAGATTAATACAACAGGACCAGGTCCCTGAAACAGAATAATGCAACAGGACGAGGTCCCTGAAATAGATTACTACAACAGGACGATGTCCCTGTAACAGATTAATATAACAGGACGAGGTCCCTGTAACAGATTAATACAACAGGAGGAGGTCCCTGAAACAGATTAATATAACAGGACGAGATCCCTGAAACTGATTAATACAAGAGGACGAGGTCCCTGAAACAGATTAATACAAGAGGACGAGGTCAGTGAAACAGATAAATACAACAGGACGAGGTCCCTGAAACAGATTAATAGAGCAGGATGAGGTCCCTGTAACAGATTAATAGAACAGGACGAGGTCCCTGAAAGAGATTAATACAACAGGACGAGGTCCCTGTAACAGATTAATACAGCAGGACGATGTCCTTGTAACAGATTAATACAACAGGACGAGATCCCTGAAACAGATTAATACAACAGGACGAGGTCCATGTAACAGATTAATGCAACAGGATGATGTCCCTGAAACAGATTAATGCAACAGGATGAGGTCCCTGAAACAGATTAATACAAGAGGACGAGGTCCCTGTAACAGATTAATGCAACAGAACGAGGTCCCTGAAACAGATTAATACAACAGGACGAGGTCCCTGAAACAGATTAATGCAACAGGACGAGGTCCGTGTAACAGATTAATGCAACAGGACGAGGTCCCTGAAAAAGATTAATACAAGAGGACGAGGTCCCTGTAACAGATTAATGCAACAGGACGAGGTCCCTGAAACAGATAAATGCAACAGGACGAGGTCCCTGTAACAGATTAATGAAACAGAACGAGGTCCCTGAAACAGAATATTGCAACAGGACAAGGTCCCTGTAACAGATTAATGCAACAGGACGAGGTCCCTGTAACAGATTAATGCAATAGGACAAGGTCCCTGAAACAGATTAATACAACAGGACGAGGTCCCTGAAACAGATTAATACAACAGGACAAGGTCCCTGAAACAGATAAATACAACAGGACGAGGTCCCTGAAACAGATTAATACAACAGGACGAGGTCACTGAAAGAGATTAATACAAAAGGACGAGGTCCGTGAAACAGATAAATACAACAGGACGAGGTCCCTGAAACAGATTAATACAACAGGACGAGGTCACTGAAAGAGATTAATACAAAAGGACGAGGTCCCTGAAACAGATTAATACAAGAGGACGAAGTCCCTGAAACAGATTAATACAACAGGACGAGGTCCCTGAAACAGATTAATACAAGAGGACGACGTCCATGAAACAGATTAATATAACAGGACGAGGTCCCTGAAACAGGTTAATACAAGAGGACGAGGTCCCTGAAACAGATTAATAGAACAGGACGAGGTCCCAGAAACAGATTAATACAAGAGGACGAGGTCCGTGTAACAGATTAATATAACAGGACGAGGTCCCTGAAACAGGTTAATACAACATGACGAGGTCCCTGAAACAGATTAATACAAGAGGACGAGGTCCCTGAAACAAATTAATACAACAGGACGAGGTCCATGAAACAGATTAATACAACAGGACGAGGTACCTGAAACAGATTAATGCAACAGGACGAGGTTCATGATACAGATTAATACAACAGGACGATGTCCCTGAAAAAGATGAATACAAGAGGACGAGGTCCCTGAAACAGATTAATATAACAGGACGAGGTCCTTGAAATAGATTAAAGCAACAGAACGAGATCCCTGAAACAAGTTAATACAACAGGACGAGGTCCCTGAAACAGATTAATACAACAGGACGAGGTCCCTGTAACAGATTAATGCAATAGGACGAGTTCCCTGAAACAGATTAATACAACAGGACGAGGTCCCTGAAAACAGATTAATACAACAGGACGAGGTCCCTGAAACAGATTAATGGAAGAGGATGAGGTCCCTGAAACAGATTAATACAAGAGGACGAGATCCCTGAAACAGATAAATACAACAGGACGAGGTCCCTGAAATAGATTAATACAACAGGACGAGGTCCCTGTAACAGATTAATGCAATAGGACGAGTTCCCTGAAACAGATTAATACAACAGGACGAGGTCCCTGAAAACAGATTAATACAACAGGACGAGGTCCCTGAAACAGATTAATACAACAGGACGAGGTCCCTGAAAACAGATTAATACAACAGGATGAGGTCCAAGAAACAGGTTAATACAACAGGACGAGGTCCCTGAAACAGATTAAGACACAACAGGACGAGGTCCCTGAAACAGATTAATACAAGAGGATGAGGTCCCAGAAACAGGTTAATACAACAGGACGAGGTCCCTGAAACAGATTAATACACAACAGGACGAGGTCCCTGAAACAGATTAATACAACAGGACGAGGTCCCTGAAAACAGATTAATACAACAGGACGAGGTCCCTGTAACAGATTAATGCAATAGGACGAGTTCCCTGAAACAGATTAATACAACAGGACGAGGTCCCTGAAAACAGATTAATACAACAGGACGAGGTCCCTGAAACAGATTAATGGAAGAGGATGAGGTCCCTGAAACAGATTAATACAAGAGGACGAGATCCCTGAAACAGATAAATACAACAGGACGAGGTCCCTGAAATAGATTAATACAACAGGACGAGGTCCCTGTAACAGATTAATACAAAAGGACGAGGTCCCTGAAACAGATTAATACAACAGGATGACGTCCCTGAAACAGATTAATACAAGAGGACGAAGTCCCTGAAACAGATTAATACAACAGGACGAAGTCCCTGAAACAGATTAATACACCAGGACGAGGTCCCTGAAACAGATTAATACACCAGGACGAGGTCCCTGAAACAGATTAATACAACAGGACGAGGTCCCAGAAACAGAATAATATAACAGGACGTGGTCCCTAAAACAGATTAATAGAACAGGACAAGATACCAGAAACAGATTAATTCAAGAGGATGAGGTCCCAGAAACAGGTTAATACAACAGGACTAGGTCCCTGAAAGAGATTAATACAACAGGATGAGGTCCCTGTAACAGATTAATACAGCAGGACGATGTCCCTGTAACAGATTAATACAACAGGACGAGGTTCCTGAAACAGATTAATACAACAGGACGAGGTCCCTGTAACAGATTAATACAACAGGACAAGGTCCCTTTAACAGATTAATAGAACAGGACTAGGTCCCTGAAAGAGATTAATACAACAGGATGATGTCCCTGAAACAGATTAATGCAACAGGACGAGGTCCCTGAAACAGATTAATCCAAGAGGACGAGGTCACTGTAACAGATTAATGCAACAGGACGAGGTCCCTGAAACAGATTAATACAACAGGACGAGGTCCCTGAAAGAGATTAATACAAAAGGACGAGGTCCCTGAAACAGATTAATACAACAGGACGAGGTCCCTGAAACAGATTAATACAACAGGACGAGGTCCCTGAAACTGATTAATACAAGAGGACGAGGTCCCTGAAACAGATTAATACAAGAGGACGAGGTCCGTGAAACAGATAAATACAACAGGACGAGGTCCCTGAAACAGATTAATAGAGCAGGATGAGGACCTGTAACAAATTAATACAACAGGAAAAGGTCCATGTAACAGATTGATACAACAGGCGAGGTCCCTGAAACAGATTAATGCAGCAGGATGATGTCAGTGAAACAGATTAATATAACAGAACGAGGTCCATGAAACAGGTTAATACAAGAGGACGAGGTCCGTGAAACAGATAAATACAACAGGACGAGGTCCCTGAAACAGATTAATAGAGCAGGACTAGGTCCCTGAAAGAGATTAATACAACAGGATGAGGTCCCTGTAACAGATTAATACAACAGGACGAGGTCCCTGAAACAGATTAATACAACGGGACGAGGTCCCTGTAACAGATTAATACAAGAGGATGATGTCCCTGAAACAGATTAATACAACAGGACAAGGTCCCTGAAACAGATTAGTACAACAGGCGAGGTCCCTGAAACAGATTAATGCAGCAGGATGATGTCAGTGAAACAGATTAATACAACAGGACGAGGTCCCTGAAACTGATTAATACAACAGGACGAGGTCCGTGAAACAGATTAATACAACAGGACGAGGTCCCTCAAACATATTAATACAACAGGACCAGGTCCCTGAAACAGATTAATGGAACAGGACGAGGTTCCTGAAATAGATTACTACAACAGGACGATGTCCCTGTAACAGATTAATACAACAGGAGGAGGTCCCTGAAACAGATTAATATAACAGGACGAGGTCCCTGAAACTGATTAAAACAAGAGGACGAGGTCCCTGAAACAGTTTAATACAAGAGGACGAGGTCCGTGAAACAGATAAATACAACAGGACAAGGTCCCTGAAACAGATTAATAGAGCAGGATGATGACCTGTAACAGATTAATACAGCAGGACGATGTCCCTGTAACAGATTAATACAACAGGACGAGGTCCCTGAAACAGATTAATACAACAGGACGAGGTCCCTGTAACAGATTAATACAACAGGATGATGTCCCTGAAACAGATTAATGCAGCAGGACGAGGTCCCTGAAACAGATAAATAGAAGAGGACGAGTTCCGTGTAACAGATTAATGCAACAGGACGAGGTCCCTGTAACAGATTAATACAACAGGATGATGTCCCTGAAACAGGTTAATGCAACAGGACGAGGTCCCTGAAACGGATTAATACAAGAGGACGAGGTCCCTGTAACCCATTAATGCAACAGGACGAGGTCCCTGAAACAGATTAATACAACAGGACGAGATCCCTGAAACAGATTAATAGAACAGGACGAGGTACCTGAAACAGATTAATGCAACAGGACGAGGTCCCTGAAGCAGATTAATGCAACAGAACGAGGTCCCTGTAACAGATTATTGCAAGAAGACGAGGTCCCTGAAACAGATGAATACAAAAGGACGAGGTCCCTGTAACAGATTAATGCAACAGGACGAGGTCCTTGAAACAGATTAATGCAACAGGACGAGGTCCCTGAAACAGATTAATACAACACGACGAGGTCCCTGAAACAGAATATTGCAACAGGACGAGGTCCCTGTATCAGATTAATGCAACAGGACGAGGTCCCTGTAACAGATTAATGCAATAGGACGAGGTCCCTGAAACAGATTAATACAACAGGACGAGGTCACTTAAACAGATTAATACAACAGGACGAGGTCCCTGAAACAGATTAATACAACAGGATGAGATCCCTGAAACAGATTAATACAACAGGACGAGGTCCCTGAAACAGATTAATAGAAGAGGACGAGATCCCTGAAACAGATTAATACAAAAGGACGAGGTCCCTGAAACAGATTAATGCAACAGGATGAGGTCCCTGAAACAGATTAATACAAGAGGACGAAGTCCCTGAAACAGATTAATACAACAGGACGAAGTCCCTGAAACAGATTAATACAACAGGACGAGGTCCCTGAAACAGATTAATACAACAGGATGATGTCCCTGAAACAGATTAATACAACAGGACGAGGTCCCTGAAACAGATTAATACAACAGGACGAGGTCCCTGAAACAGATTAATGGAACAGGACGAGGTACCTGAAACAGATTAATACAACAGGACGAGGTCCCTGAAACAGATTAATGGAACAGGATGAGGTCCCTGAAACAGATTAATACAAGAGGACGAGATCCCTGAAACAGATAAATACAACAGGACGAGGTCCCTGAAACAGATTAATACAACAGGACGAGGTCCCTGAAACAGATTAATACAAAAGGACCAGGTCCCTGAAACAGATTAATACAACAGGATGACGTCCCTGAAACAGATTAATACAAGAGGACGAGGTCCCTGAAACAGATTAATACAAGAGGACGAAGTCCCTGAAACAGATTAATACAATTGGACGAAGTCCCTGAAACAGATTAATACAACAGGACGAGGTCCCTGAAACAGATTAATACAACAGGACGAAGTCCCTGAAACAGATTAATACAACAGGACGAGGTCCCTGAAACAGATTAATACAAAAGGACGAGGTCCCTGAAACAGATTAATACAACAGGATGACGTCCCTGAAACAGATTAATACAAGAGGACGAAGTCCCTGAAACAGATTAATACAACAGGACGAAGTCCCTGAAACAGATTAATACACCAGGACGAGGTCCCTGAAACAGATTAATACACCAGGACGAGGTCCCTGAAACAGATTAATACAACAGGACGAGGTCCCAGAAACAGAATAATATAACAGGACGTGGTCCCTAAAACAGATTAATAGAACAGGACAAGATACCAGAAACAGATTAATTCAAGAGGATGAGGTCCCAGAAACAGGTTAATACAACAGGACGAGGTCCTTGAAATAGATTAATACAACAGGACGACGTCCCTGAAACAGATTAATTTAAGAGTACAATGTTTCTGAAACAGATTAACACAACAGGACGACGTCCCTGAAACAGATTAATACAGCAGGACGAGGTCCCTGAAACAGATTAATGCAGCAGGATGATGTCAGTGAAACAGATTAATACAACAGGACGAGGTCCGTGAAACAGATAAATACAACAGGACGAGGTCCCTGAAACAGATTAATAGAGCAGGACTAGGTCCCTGAAAGAGATTAATACAACAGGATGAGGTACCTGTAACAGATTAATACAGCAGGACGATGTCCCTGTAACAGATTAATACAACAGGACGAGGTTCCTGAAACAGATTAATACAACAGGACGAGGTCCCTGTAACAGATTAATACAACAGGACAAGGTCCCTTTAACAGATTAATAGAACAGGACTAGGTCCCTGAAAGAGATTAATACAACAGGATGATGTCCCTGAAACAGATTAATGCAACAGGACGAGGTCCCTGAAACAGATTAATCCAAGAGGACGAGGTCACTGTAACAGATTAATGCAACAGGACGAGGTCCCTGAAACAGATTAATACAACAGGACGAGGTCCCTGAAAGAGATTAATACAAAAGGACGAGGTCCCTGAAACAGATTAATACAACAGGACGAGGTCCCTGAAACAGATTAATACAACAGGACGAGGTCCCTGAAACTGATTAATACAAGAGGACGAGGTCCCTGAAACAGATTAATACAAGAGGACGAGGTCCGTGAAACAGATAAATACAACAGGACGAGGTCCCTGAAACAGATTAATAGAGCAGGATGAGGACCTGTAACAAATTAATACAACAGGAAAAGGTCCATGTAACAGATTGATACAACAGGCGAGGTCCCTGAAACAGATTAATGCAGCAGGATGATGTCAGTGAAACAGATTAATATAACAGAACGAGGTCCATGAAACAGGTTAATACAAGAGGACGAGGTCCGTGAAACAGATAAATACAACAGGACGAGGTCCCTGAAACAGATTAATAGAGCAGGACTAGGTCCCTGAAAGAGATTAATACAACAGGATGAGGTCCCTGTAACAGATTAATACAACAGGACGAGGTCCCTGAAACAGATTAATACAACGGGACGAGGTCCCTGTAACAGATTAATACAAGAGGATGATGTCCCTGAAACAGATTAATACAACAGGACAAGGTCCCTGAAACAGATTAGTACAACAGGCGAGGTCCCTGAAACAGATTAATGCAGCAGGATGATGTCAGTGAAACAGATTAATACAACAGGACGAGGTCCCTGAAACTGATTAATACAACAGGACGAGGTCCGTGAAACAGATTAATACAACAGGACGAGGTCCCTCAAACATATTAATACAACAGGACCAGGTCCCTGAAACAGATTAATGGAACAGGACGAGGTTCCTGAAATAGATTACTACAACAGGACGATGTCCCTGTAACAGATTAATACAACAGGAGGAGGTCCCTGAAACAGATTAATATAACAGGACGAGGTCCCTGAAACTGATTAAAACAAGAGGACGAGGTCCCTGAAACAGTTTAATACAAGAGGACGAGGTCCGTGAAACAGATAAATACAACAGGACAAGGTCCCTGAAACAGATTAATAGAGCAGGATGATGACCTGTAACAGATTAATACAGCAGGACGATGTCCCTGTAACAGATTAATACAACAGGACGAGGTCCCTGAAACAGATTAATACAACAGGACGAGGTCCCTGTAACAGATTAATACAACAGGATGATGTCCCTGAAACAGATTAATGCAGCAGGACGAGGTCCCTGAAACAGATAAATAGAAGAGGACGAGTTCCGTGTAACAGATTAATGCAACAGGACGAGGTCCCTGTAACAGATTAATACAACAGGATGATGTCCCTGAAACAGGTTAATGCAACAGGACGAGGTCCCTGAAACGGATTAATACAAGAGGACGAGGTCCCTGTAACCCATTAATGCAACAGGACGAGGTCCCTGAAACAGATTAATACAACAGGACGAGATCCCTGAAACAGATTAATAGAACAGGACGAGGTACCTGAAACAGATTAATGCAACAGGACGAGGTCCCTGAAGCAGATTAATGCAACAGAACGAGGTCCCTGTAACAGATTATTGCAAGAAGACGAGGTCCCTGAAACAGATGAATACAAAAGGACGAGGTCCCTGTAACAGATTAATGCAACAGGACGAGGTCCTTGAAACAGATTAATGCAACAGGACGAGGTCCCTGAAACAGATTAATACAACACGACGAGGTCCCTGAAACAGAATATTGCAACAGGACGAGGTCCCTGTATCAGATTAATGCAACAGGACGAGGTCCCTGTAACAGATTAATGCAATAGGACGAGGTCCCTGAAACAGATTAATACAACAGGACGAGGTCACTTAAACAGATTAATACAACAGGACGAGGTCCCTGAAACAGATTAATACAACAGGATGAGATCCCTGAAACAGATTAATACAACAGGACGAGGTCCCTGAAACAGATTAATAGAAGAGGACGAGATCCCTGAAACAGATTAATACAACAGGACGAGGTCCCTGAAACAGATTAATAGAAGAGGACGAGGTCCCTGAAACAGATTAATGCAACAGGATGAGGTCCCTGAAACAGATTAATACAAGAGGACGAAGTCCCTGAAACAGATTAATACAACAGGACGAAGTCCCTGAAACAGATTAATAAAACAGGACGAGGTCCCTGAAACAGATTAATACAACAGGATGATGTCCCTGAAACAGATTAATACAACAGGACGAGGTCCCTGAAACAGATTAATACAACAGGACGAGGTCCCTGAAACAGATTAATGGAACAGGACGAGGTACCTGAAACAGATTAATACAACAGGACGAGGTCCCTGAAACAGATTAATGGAACAGGATGAGGTCCCTGAAACAGATTAATACAAGAGGACGAGATCCCTGAAACAGATAAATACAACAGGACGAGGTCCCTGAAACAGATTAATACAACAGGACGAGGTCCCTGAAACAGATTAATACAAAAGGACGAGGTCCCTGAAACAGATTAATACAACAGGATGACGTCCCTGAAACAGATTAATACAAGAGGACGAGGTCCCTGAAACAGATTAATACAAGAGGACGAAGTCCCTGAAACAGATTAATACAATTGGACGAAGTCCCTGAAACAGATTAATACAACAGGACGAGGTCCCTGAAACAGATTAATACAACAGGACGAAGTCCCTGAAACAGATTAATACAACAGGACGAGGTCCCTGAAACAGATTAATACAAAAGGACGAGGTCCCTGAAACAGATTAATACAACAGGATGACGTCCCTGAAACAGATTAATACAAGAGGACGAGGTCCCTGAAACAGATTAATACAAGAGGACGAAGTCCCTGAAACAGATTAATACAACAGGACGAAGTCCCTGAAACAGATTAATACAACAGGACGAGGTCCCTGAAACAGATTAATACAACAGGACGAGGTCCCTGAAACAGATTAATGGAACAGGACGAGGTCCCTGAAACAGATTAATGGAACAGGATGAGGTCCCTGAAACAGATTAATACAACAGGACGAGGTCCCTGAAACAGATTAATGGAACAGGATGAGGTCCCTGAAACAGATTAATACAAGAGGACGAGATCCCTGAAACAGATAAATACAACAGGACGAGGTCCCTGAAACAGATTAATACAACAGGACGAGGTCCCTGAAACAGATTAATACAAAAGGACGAGGTCCCTGAAACAGATTAATACAACAGGATGACGTCCCTGAAACAGATTAATACAAGAGGACGAGGTCCCTGAAACAGATTAATACAAGAGGACGAAGTCCCTGAAACAGATTAATACAACAGGACGAAGTCCCTGAAACAGATTAATACACCAGGACGAGGTCCCTAAAAGAGATTAATACAAAAGGACGAAGTCCCTGAAACAGATTAATACAAGAGGACGAGGTCCCAGAAACAGAATAATATAACAGGACGTGGTCCCTAAAACAGATTAATAGAACAGGACAAGATACCAGAAACAGATTAATTCAAGAGGATGAGGTCCCAGAAACAGGTTAATACAACAGGACGAGGTCCTTGAAATAGATTAATACAACAGGACGATGTTTCTGAAACAGATTAATACAACAGGACGACGTAACTGAAACAGATTAATACAAGAGGACGATATTTCTGAAACAGATTAATACAACAGGACGACGTCCCTGAAACAGATTAATACAGCAGGACGAGGTCCCTGATACAGATTAATGCAGCAGGATGATGTGAGTGAAACAGATTAATACAAGAGGACGAGGTCCCTGAAACTGATTAATACAACAGGACGAGGTCCCTGAAACAGATTAATAGAGCAGGACTAGGTCCCTGAAAGAGATTAATACAACAGGATGAGGTCCCTGTAACAGATTAATACAGCAGGACGATGTCCCTGTAACAGATTAATACAACAGGACGAGGTCCCTGAAACAGATTAATACAACAGGACGAGGTCCCTGTAACAGATTAATACAACAGGACAAGGTCCCTTTAACAGATTAATAGAACAGGACTAGGTCCGTGAAAGAGATTAATACAACAGGATGATGTCCCTGAAACAGATTAATGCAACAGGACGAGGTCCCTGAAACAGATTAATACAAGAGGACGAGGTCACTGTAACAGATTAATGCAACAGGACAAGGTCCCTGAAACAGATTAATACAACAGGACGAGGTCCCTGAAACAGATTAATACAACAGGACGAGGTCCCTGAAAGAGATTAATACAAAAGGACGAGGTCCCTGAAACAGATTAATACAACAGGACGAGGTCCCTGAAACAGATTAATACAACAGGACGAGGTCCCTGAAACTGATTAATACAAGAGGACGAGGTCCCTGAAACAGATTAATACAAGAGGACGAGGTCCGTGAAACAGATAAATGCAACAGGACGAGGTCCCTGAAACAGATTAATAGAGCAGGATGAGGACCTGTAACAAATTAATACAACAGGAAAAGGTCCCTGTAACAGATTAATAGAACAGGACAAGGTCCCTGAAAGAGATTAATACAACAGGATAAGGTCCCTGTTACAGATTAATACAATAGGACGAGGTCCCTGAAACAGATTAATACAACAGGACGAGGTCCGTGTAACAGATGAATATAACAGGACGAGGTCCCTGAAACAGGTTAATACAACATGACGAGGTCCCTGAAACAGATTAATACAAGGGGACGAGGTCCCTGAAACAGATTAATACAACAGGACGAGGTCCATTAAACAGATTAATAGAACAGGACGATGTCCCTGAAACAGATTAATGCAATAGGACGAGGTCCCTGAAACAAATTAATAGAAGAGGACGATGCCCCTGAAACAGATTAATACAAGAGGAAAGGTCTCTGAAACATATTAATACAAAAGGACGAGGTCCCTAAAACAGATTAATAGAACAGATCGAAGTCCCTGAAACAGATTAATACAAGAGGACGAGATCCCTGAAACAGATAAATACAACAGGACGAGGTCCCTGAAACAGATTAATACAACAGGACGAGGTCCCTGAAACAGATTAATACAACAGGATGACGTCCCTGAAACAGATTAATACAAGAGGACGAGGTCCCTGAAACAGATTAATACAACAGGACGAAGTCCCTGAAACAGATTAATAGAGCAGGACTAGGTCCCTGAAACAGATTAATACAACAGGACGATGTTTCTGAAACAGATTAATACAACAGGACGATGTTTCTGAAACAGATTAATACAACAGGACGATGTTTCTGAAACAGATTAATACAACAGGACGACGTCCCTGAAACAGATTAATACAGCAGGACGAGGTCCCTGAAACAGATTAATGCAGCAGGATGATGTCAGTGAAACAGATTAATACAACAGGACGAGGTCCGTGAAACAGATAAATACAACAGGACGAGGTCCCTGAAACAGATTAATAGAGCAGGACTAGGTCCCTGAAAGAGATTAATACAACAGGATGAGGTCCCTGTAACAGATTAATACAGCAGGACGATGTCCCTGTAACAGATTAATACAACAGGACGAGGTCCCTGAAACAGATTAATACAACAGGACGAGGTCCCTGTAACAGATTAATACAACAGGACAAGGTCCCTTTAACAGATTAATAGAACAGGACTAGGTCCGTGAAAGAGATTAATACAACAGGATGATGTCCCTGAAACAGATTAATGCAACAGGACGAGGTCCCTGAAACAGATTAATACAAGAGGACGAGGTCACTGTAACAGATTAATGCAACAGGACAAGGTCCCTGAAACAGATTAATACAACAGGACGAGGTCCCTGAAACAGATTAATACAACAGGACGAGGTCCCTGAAAGAGATTAATACAAAAGGACGAGGTCCCTGAAACAGATTAATACAACAGGACGAGGTCCCTGAAACAGATTAATACAACAGGACGAGGTCCCTGAAACTGATTAATACAAGAGGACGAGGTCCCTGAAACAGATTAATACAAGAGGACGAGGTCCGTGAAACAGATAAATACAACAGGACGAGGTCCCTGAAACAGATTAATAGAGCAGGATGAGGACCTGTAACAAATTAATACAACAGGAAAAGGTCCCTGTAACAGATTAATAGAACAGGACAAGGTCCCTGAAAGAGATTAATACAACAGGATAAGGTCCCTGTTACAGATTAATACAATAGGACGAGGTCCCTGAAACAGATTAATACAACAGGACGAGGTCCGTGTAACAGATGAATATAACAGGACGAGGTCCCTGAAACAGGTTAATACAACATGACGAGGTCCCTGAAACAGATTAATACAAGGGGACGAGGTCCCTGAAACAGATTAATACAACAGGACGAGGTCCATTAAACAGATTAATAGAACAGGACGATGTCCCTGAAACAGATTAATGCAATAGGACGAGGTCCCTGAAACAAATTAATAGAAGAGGACGATGCCCCTGAAACAGATTAATACAAGAGGAAAGGTCTCTGAAACATATTAATACAAAAGGACGAGGTCCCTAAAACAGATTAATAGAACAGATCGAAGTCCCTGAAACAGATTAATACAACAGGACGAGGTCCCTGAAACAGATTAATACAAGAGGACGAGATCCCTGAAACAGATAAATACAACAGGACGAGGTCCCTGAAACAGATTAATACAACAGGACGAGGTCCCTGAAACAGATTAATACAACAGGATGACGTCCCTGAAACAGATTAATACAAGAGGACGAGGTCCCTGAAACAGATTAATACAACAGGACGAAGTCCCTGAAACAGATTAATAGAGCAGGACTAGGTCCCTGAAACAGATTAATACAACAGGACGATGTTTCTGAAACAGATTAATACAACAGGACGATGTTTCTGAAACAGATTAATACAACAGGACGATGTTTCTGAAACAGATTAATACAACAGGACGACGTCCCTGAAACAGATTAATACAGCAGGACGAGGTCCCTGAAACAGATTAATGCAGCAGGATGATGTCAGTGAAACAGATTAATACAACAGGACGAGGTCCGTGAAACAGATAAATACAACAGGACGAGGTCCCTGAAACAGATTAATAGAGCAGGACTAGGTCCCTGAAAGAGATTAATACAACAGGACGAGGTCCCTGTAACAGATTAATACAACAGGACAAGGTCCCTTTAACAGATTAATAGAACAGGACTAGGTCCCTGAAAGAGATTAATACAACAGGATGATGTCCCTGAAACATATTAATGCAACAGGACGAGGTCCCTGAAACAGATTAATACAAGAGGACGAGGTCACTGTAACAGATTAATGCAACAGGACGAGGTCCCTGAAACAGATTAATACAACAGGACGAGGTCCCTGAAACAGATTAATACAAGAGGACGAGGTCCCTGAAAGAGATTAATACAAAAGGACGAGGTCCCTGAAACAGATTAATACAACAGGACGAGTCCCTGAAACAGATTAATACAACAGGACGAGGTCCCTGAAACTGATTAATACAAGAGGACGAGGTCCCTGAAACAGATTAATACAAGAGGACGAGGTCCGTGAAACAGATAAATACAACAGGACGAGGTCCCTGTAACAGATTAATACAACAGGATGATGTTCCTGAAACAGATTAATGCAAATGGACGAGGTCCCTGAAACAGATTAATGCAACAGGATGAGGTCCCTGAAACAGATTAATACAAGAGGACGAAGTCCCTGAAACAGATTAATACAACAGGACGAGGTCCCTGAAAGAGATTAATACAAAAGGACGAGGTCCCTGAAACAGATTAATACAACAGGACGAGGTCCCTGAAACAGATTAATACAACAGGACGAGGTCCTTGAAATAGATTAATACAACAGGACGATGTTTCTGAAACAGATTAATACAACAGGACGACGTCCCTGAAACTGATTAATACAAGAGGACGAGGTCCTTGAAATAGATTAATACAACAGGACGAGGTCCTTGAAATAGATTAATACAACAGGACGATGTTTCTGAAACAGATTAATACAACAGGACGACGTCACTGAAACAGATTAATACAACAGGACGAGGTCCTTGAAATAGATTAATACAACAGGACGATGTTTCTGAAACAGATTAATACAACAGGACGACGTCCCTGAAACAGATTAATACAACAGGACGAGGTCCTTGAAATAGATTAATACAACAGGACGATGTATCTGAAACAGATTAATACAACAGGACGACGTCCCTGAAACAGATTAATACAGCAGGACGAGGTCCCTGAAACAGATTAATGCAGCAGGATGATGTCAGTGAAACAGATTAATACAACAGGACGAGGTCCGTGAAACAGATAAATACAACAGGACGAGGTCCCTGAAACAGATTAATACAACGGGACGAGGTCCCTGTAACAGATTAATACAAGAGGATGATGTCCCTGAAACAGATTAATGCAACAGGATGAGGTCCCTGAAACAGATTAATACAAGAGGACGAGGTCCCTGAAACAGATTAATACAACAGGACGAGATCCCTGAAACAGATAAATACAACAGGACGAGGTCCCTGAAACAGATTAATACAAAAGGACGAGGTCCCTGAAACAGATTTATACAACAGGACGAGGTCCCTGAAACTGATTAATACAAGAGGACGAGGGCCCTGAAACAGATTAATACAAGAGGACGAGGTCCGTGAAACAGATAAATACAACAGGACGAGGTCTCTGAAACAGATTAATAGAGCAGGATAAGGACCTGTAACAGATTAATACAACAGGACAAGGTCCCTGTAACAGATTAATGCAAATGGACGAGGTCCCTGAAACAGATTAATGCAACAGGATGAGGTCCCTGAAACAGATTAATACAAGAGGACGAAGTCCCTGAAACAGATTAATACAACAGGACGAGGTCCCTGAAACAGATTTATACAACAGGACGAGGTCCCTGAAACTGATTAATACAAGAGGACGAGGGCCCTGAAACAGATTAATACAAGAGGACGAGGTCCGTGAAACAGATAAATACAACAGGACGAGGTCCCTGAAACAGATTAATAGAGCAGGATAAGGACCTGTAACAGATTAATACAACAGGACAAGGTCCCTGTAACAGATTAATGCAAATGGACGAGGTCCCTGAAACAGATTAATGCAACAGGATGAGGTCCCTGAAACAGATTAATACAAGAGGACGAAGTCCCTGAAACAGATTAATACAACAGGACGAGGTCCCTGAAACAGATTAATACAACAGGACGAGGTCCATGAAACAGATTAATATAACAGGACGAGGTCCCTGAAACAGGTTAATACAAGAGGACGAGGTCCGAGAAACAGATTAATACAACAGGACGAGGTCCGTGTAACAGATTAATATAACAGGACGAGGTCCCTGAAACAGGTTAATACAACATGACGAGGTCCCTGAAACAGATTAATACAAGGGGACGAGGTCCCTGAAACAGATTAATACAACAGGACGAGGTCCATTAAACAGATTAATAGAACAGGACGATGTCCCTGAAACAGATTAATGCAATAGGACGAGGTCCCTGAAACAAATTAATAGAAGAGGACGATGTCCCAGAAACAGATTAATTCAAGAGGATGAGGTCCCAGAAACAGGTTAATACAACAGGACGAGGTCCTTGAAATAGATTAATACAACAGGACGAGGTCGCTTAAACCAATTAATAGAACAGGACGAGGTCCCTGAAACTGATTAATACAACAGGACGAGGTCCCTGAAACAGATTAATACAACAGGATGACGTCCCTGAAACAGATTAATACAAGAGGACGAGATCCCTGAAACAGATTAATACAACAGGATGACGTCCCTGAAACAGATTAATACAAGAGGACGAGGTCCCTGAAACAGATTAATGCAACAGGATGAGGTCCCTGAAACAGATTAATACAACAGGACGAGGTCCCTGAAACTGATTAATAGAAGAGGACGAGGTCCGTGAAACAGATAAATACAACAGGACGAGGTCCCTGAAACAGATTAATAGAGCAGGATGAGGACCTGTAACAGATTAATACAACAGGACAAGGTCCCTGTAACAGATTAATAGAACAGGACGAGGTCCCTGAAAGAAATTAATACAACAGGATGAGGTCACTGTAACAGATTAATAGAGCAGGACGATGTCCCTGTTACAGATTAATACAACAGGACGAGGTCGCTTAAACCAATTAATAGAACAGGACGACGTCAATAAAACAGATTAATACACCAAGACGAGGACCCTGCAACAAATTAATATAAGAGGACGAGGTCCAAGAAACAGATTAATGCAACAGGACGAGGTCCCTGAAACAAATTAATACAAGAGGACGATGTTTCTGAAAAAGATTAATAAAACAGGACGACGTCCCTGAAACAGATTAATACAACAGGACGAGGTCCCTGAAACAGATTAATACAACAGGCGAGGTCCCTGAAACAGATTAATGCAGCAGGATGATGTCAGTGAAACAGATTAATACAACAGGACGAGGTCCCTCAAACTGATTAATACAACAGGACGAGGTCCCTGAAACAGGTTAATACAAGAGGACGAGGTCCGTGAAACAGATTAATACAACAGGACGAGGTCCCTCAAACATATTAATACAACAGGACCAGGTCCCTGAAACAGATTAATGGAACAGGACGAGGTTCCTGAAATAGATTACTACAACAGGACGATGTCCCTGTAACAGATTAATACAACAGGAGGAGGTCCCTGAAACAGATTAATATAACAGGACGAGGTCCCTGAAACTGATTAAAACAAGAGGACGAGGTCCCTGAAACAGTTTAATACAAGAGGACGAGGTCCGTGAAACAGATAAATACAACAGGACAAGGTCCCTGAAACAGATTAATAGAGCAGGATGATGACCTGTAACAGATTAATACAGCAGGACGATGTCCCTGTAACAGATTAATACAACAGGACGAGGTCCCTGAAACAGATTAATACAACAGGACGAGGTCCCTGTAACAGATTAATACAACAGGATGATGTCCCTGAAACAGATTAATGCAGCAGGACGAGGTCCCTGAAACAGATAAATAGAAGAGGACGAGTTCCGTGTAACAGATTAATGCAACAGGACGAGGTCCCTGTAACAGATTAATACAACAGGATGATGTCCCTGAAACAGGTTAATGCAACAGGACGAGGTCCCTGAAACGGATTAATACAAGAGGACGAGGTCCCTGTAACAGATTAATGCAACAGGACGAGGTCCTTGAAATAGATTAATACAACAGGACGATGTTTCTGAAACAGATTAATACAACAGGACGACGTAACTGAAACAGATTAATACAAGAGGACGATATTTCTGAAACAGATTAATACAACAGGACGACGTCCCTGAAACAGATTAATACAGCAGGACGAGGTCCCTGATACAGATTAATGCAGCAGGATGATGTGAGTGAAACAGATTAATACAAGAGGACGAGGTCCCTGAAACTGATTAATACAACAGGACGAGGTCCCTGAAACAGATTAATAGAGCAGGACTAGGTCCCTGAAAGAGATTAATACAACAGGATGAGGTCCCTGTAACAGATTAATACAGCAGGACGATGTCCCTGTAACAGATTAATACAACAGGACGAGGTCCCTGAAACAGATTAATACAACAGGACGAGGTCCCTGTAACAGATTAATACAACAGGACAAGGTCCCTTTAACAGATTAATAGAACAGGACTAGGTCCGTGAAAGAGATTAATACAACAGGATGATGTCCCTGAAACAGATTAATGCAACAGGACGAGGTCCCTGAAACAGATTAATACAAGAGGACGAGGTCACTGTAACAGATTAATGCAACAGGACAAGGTCCCTGAAACAGATTAATACAACAGGACGAGGTCCCTGAAACAGATTAATACAACAGGACGAGGTCCCTGAAAGAGATTAATACAAAAGGACGAGGTCCCTGAAACAGATTAATACAACAGGACGAGGTCCCTGAAACAGATTAATACAACAGGACGAGGTCCCTGAAACTGATTAATACAAGAGGACGAGGTCCCTGAAACAGATTAATACAAGAGGACGAGGTCCGTGAAACAGATAAATACAACAGGACGAGGTCCCTGAAACAGATTAATAGAGCAGGATGAGGACCTGTAACAAATTAATACAACAGGAAAAGGTCCCTGTAACAGATTAATAGAACAGGACAAGGTCCCTGAAAGAGATTAATACAACAGGATAAGGTCCCTGTTACCGATTAATACAATAGGACGAGGTCCCTGAAACAGATTAATACAACAGGACGAGGTCCGTGTAACAGATGAATATAACAGGACGAGGTCCCTGAAACAGGTTAATACAACATGACGAGGTCCCTGAAACAGATTAATACAAGGGGACGAGGTCCCTGAAACAGATTAATACAACAGGACGAGGTCCATTAAACAGATTAATAGAACAGGACGATGTCCCTGAAACAGATTAATGCAATAGGACGAGGTCCCTGAAACAAATTAATAGAAGAGGACGATGCCCCTGAAACAGATTAATACAAGAGGAAAGGTCTCTGAAACATATTAATACAAAAGGACGAGGTCCCTAAAACAGATTAATAGAACAGATCGAAGTCCCTGAAACAGATTAATACAAGAGGACGAGATCCCTGAAACAGATAAATACAACAGGACGAGGTCCCTGAAACAGATTAATACAACAGGACGAGGTCCCTGAAACAGATTAATACAACAGGATGACGTCCCTGAAACAGATTAATACAAGAGGACGAGGTCCCTGAAACAGATTAATACAACAGGACGAAGTCCCTGAAACAGATTAATAGAGCAGGACTAGGTCCCTGAAACAGATTAATACAACAGGACGATGTTTCTGAAACAGATTAATACAACAGGACGATGTTTCTGAAACAGATTAATACAACAGGACGATGTTTCTGAAACAGATTAATACAACAGGACGACGTCCCTGAAACAGATTAATACAGCAGGACGAGGTCCCTGAAACAGATTAATGCAGCAGGATGATGTCAGTGAAACAGATTAATACAACAGGACGAGGTCCGTGAAACAGATAAATACAACAGGACGAGGTCCCTGAAACAGATTAATAGAGCAGGACTAGGTCCCTGAAAGAGATTAATACAACAGGATGAGGTCCCTGTAACAGATTAATACAGCAGGACGATGTCCCTGTAACAGATTAATACAACAGGACGAGGTCCCTGAAACAGATTAATACAACAGGACGAGGTCCCTGTAACAGATTAATACAACAGGACAAGGTCCCTTTAACAGATTAATAGAACAGGACTAGGTCCGTGAAAGAGATTAATACAACAGGATGATGTCCCTGAAACAGATTAATGCAACAGGACGAGGTCCCTGAAACAGATTAATACAAGAGGACGAGGTCACTGTAACAGATTAATGCAACAGGACAAGGTCCCTGAAACAGATTAATACAACAGGACGAGGTCCCTGAAACAGATTAATACAACAGGACGAGGTCCCTGAAAGAGATTAATACAAAAGGACGAGGTCCCTGAAACAGATTAATACAACAGGACGAGGTCCCTGAAACAGATTAATACAACAGGACGAGGTCCCTGAAACTGATTAATACAAGAGGACGAGGTCCCTGAAACAGATTAATACAAGAGGACGAGGTCCGTGAAACAGATAAATACAACAGGACGAGGTCCCTGAAACAGATTAATAGAGCAGGATGAGGACCTGTAACAAATTAATACAACAGGAAAAGGTCCCTGTAACAGATTAATAGAACAGGACAAGGTCCCTGAAAGAGATTAATACAACAGGATAAGGTCCCTGTTACAGATTAATACAATAGGACGAGGTCCCTGAAACAGATTAATACAACAGGACGAGGTCCGTGTAACAGATGAATATAACAGGACGAGGTCCCTGAAACAGGTTAATACAACATGACGAGGTCCCTGAAACAGATTAATACAAGGGGACGAGGTCCCTGAAACAGATTAATACAACAGGACGAGGTCCATTAAACAGATTAATAGAACAGGACGATGTCCCTGAAACAGATTAATGCAATAGGACGAGGTCCCTGAAACAAATTAATAGAAGAGGACGATGCCCCTGAAACAGATTAATACAAGAGGAAAGGTCTCTGAAACATATTAATACAAAAGGACGAGGTCCCTAAAACAGATTAATAGAACAGATCGAAGTCCCTGAAACAGATTAATACAACAGGACGAGGTCCCTGAAACAGATTAATACAAGAGGACGAGATCCCTGAAACAGATAAATACAACAGGACGAGGTCCCTGAAACAGATTAATACAACAGGACGAGGTCCCTGAAACAGATTAATACAACAGGATGACGTCCCTGAAACAGATTAATACAAGAGGACGAGGTCCCTGAAACAGATTAATACAACAGGACGAAGTCCCTGAAACAGATTAATAGAGCAGGACTAGGTCCCTGAAACAGATTAATACAACAGGACGATGTTTCTGAAACAGATTAATACAACAGGACGATGTTTCTGAAACAGATTAATACAACAGGACGATGTTTCTGAAACAGATTAATACAACAGGACGACGTCCCTGAAACAGATTAATACAGCAGGACGAGGTCCCTGAAACAGATTAATGCAGCAGGATGATGTCAGTGAAACAGATTAATACAACAGGACGAGGTCCGTGAAACAGATAAATACAACAGGACGAGGTCCCTGAAACAGATTAATAGAGCAGGACTAGGTCCCTGAAAGAGATTAATACAACAGGACGAGGTCCCTGTAACAGATTAATACAACAGGACAAGGTCCCTTTAACAGATTAATAGAACAGGACTAGGTCCCTGAAAGAGATTAATACAACAGGATGATGTCCCTGAAACATATTAATGCAACAGGACGAGGTCCCTGAAACAGATTAATACAAGAGGACGAGGTCACTGTAACAGATTAATGCAACAGGACGAGGTCCCTGAAACAGATTAATACAACAGGACGAGGTCCCTGAAACAGATTAATACAAGAGGACGAGGTCCCTGAAAGAGATTAATACAAAAGGACGAGGTCCCTGAAACAGATTAATACAACAGGACGAGTCCCTGAAACAGATTAATACAACAGGACGAGGTCCCTGAAACTGATTAATACAAGAGGACGAGGTCCCTGAAACAGATTAATACAAGAGGACGAGGTCCGTGAAACAGATAAATACAACAGGACGAGGTCCCTGTAACAGATTAATACAACAGGATGATGTTCCTGAAACAGATTAATGCAAATGGACGAGGTCCCTGAAACAGATTAATGCAACAGGATGAGGTCCCTGAAACAGATTAATACAAGAGGACGAAGTCCCTGAAACAGATTAATACAACAGGACGAGGTCCCTGAAAGAGATTAATACAAAAGGACGAGGTCCCTGAAACAGATTAATACAACAGGACGAGGTCCCTGAAACAGATTAATACAACAGGACGAGGTCCTTGAAATAGATTAATACAACAGGACGATGTTTCTGAAACAGATTAATACAACAGGACGACGTCCCTGAAACTGATTAATACAAGAGGACGAGGTCCTTGAAATAGATTAATACAACAGGACGAGGTCCTTGAAATAGATTAATACAACAGGACGATGTTTCTGAAACAGATTAATACAACAGGACGAGGTCCTTGAAATAGATTAATACAACAGGACGATGTTTCTGAAACAGATTAATACAACAGGACGACGTCCCTGAAACAGATTAATACAACAGGACGAGGTCCTTGAAATAGATTAATACAACAGGACGATGTATCTGAAACAGATTAATACAACAGGACGACGTCCCTGAAACAGATTAATACAACAGGACGACGTCACTGAAACAGATTAATACAACAGGACGAGGTCCTTGAAATAGATTAATACAACAGGACGATGTTTCTGAAACAGATTAATACAACAGGACGACGTCCCTGAAACAGATTAATACAACAGGACGAGGTCCTTGAAATAGATTAATACAACAGGACGATGTATCTGAAACAGATTAATACAACAGGACGACGTCCCTGAAACAGATTAATACAGCAGGACGAGGTCCCTGAAACAGATTAATGCAGCAGGATGATGTCAGTGAAACAGATTAATACAACAGGACGAGGTCCGTGAAACAGATAAATACAACAGGACGAGGTCCCTGAAACAGATTAATACAACGGGACGAGGTCCCTGTAACAGATTAATACAAGAGGATGATGTCCCTGAAACAGATTAATGCAACAGGATGAGGTCCCTGAAACAGATTAATACAAGAGGACGAGGTCCCTGAAACAGATTAATACAACAGGACGAGATCCCTGAAACAGATAAATACAACAGGACGAGGTCCCTGAAACAGATTAATACAAAAGGACGAGGTCCCTGAAACAGATTTATACAACAGGACGAGGTCCCTGAAACTGATTAATACAAGAGGACGAGGGCCCTGAAACAGATTAATACAAGAGGACGAGGTCCGTGAAACAGATAAATACAACAGGACGAGGTCTCTGAAACAGATTAATAGAGCAGGATAAGGACCTGTAACAGATTAATACAACAGGACAAGGTCCCTGTAACAGATTAATGCAAATGGACGAGGTCCCTGAAACAGATTAATGCAACAGGATGAGGTCCCTGAAACAGATTAATACAAGAGGACGAAGTCCCTGAAACAGATTAATACAACAGGACGAGGTCCCTGAAACAGATTTATACAACAGGACGAGGTCCCTGAAACTGATTAATACAAGAGGACGAGGGCCCTGAAACAGATTAATACAAGAGGACGAGGTCCGTGAAACAGATAAATACAACAGGACGAGGTCCCTGAAACAGATTAATAGAGCAGGATAAGGACCTGTAACAGATTAATACAACAGGACAAGGTCCCTGTAACAGATTAATGCAAATGGACGAGGTCCCTGAAACAGATTAATGCAACAGGATGAGGTCCCTGAAACAGATTAATACAAGAGGACGAAGTCCCTGAAACAGATTAATACAACAGGACGAGGTCCCTGAAACAGATTAATACAACAGGACGAGGTCCATGAAACAGATTAATATAACAGGACGAGGTCCCTGAAACAGGTTAATACAAGAGGACGAGGTCCGAGAAACAGATTAATACAACAGGACGAGGTCCGTGTAACAGATTAATATAACAGGACGAGGTCCCTGAAACAGGTTAATACAACATGACGAGGTCCCTGAAACAGATTAATACAAGGGGACGAGGTCCCTGAAACAGATTAATACAACAGGACGAGGTCCATTAAACAGATTAATAGAACAGGACGATGTCCCTGAAACAGATTAATGCAATAGGACGAGGTCCCTGAAACAAATTAATAGAAGAGGACGATGTCCCAGAAACAGATTAATTCAAGAGGATGAGGTCCCAGAAACAGGTTAATACAACAGGACGAGGTCCTTGAAATAGATTAATACAACAGGACGAGGTCGCTTAAACCAATTAATAGAACAGGACGAGGTCCCTGAAACTGATTAATACAACAGGACGAGGTCCCTGAAACAGATTAATACAACAGGATGACGTCCCTGAAACAGATTAATACAAGAGGACGAGATCCCTGAAACAGATTAATACAACAGGATGACGTCCCTGAAACAGATTAATACAAGAGGACGAGGTCCCTGAAACAGATTAATGCAACAGGATGAGGTCCCTGAAACAGATTAATACAACAGGACGAGGTCCCTGAAACTGATTAATAGAAGAGGACGAGGTCCGTGAAACAGATAAATACAACAGGACGAGGTCCCTGAAACAGATTAATAGAGCAGGATGAGGACCTGTAACAGATTAATACAACAGGACAAGGTCCCTGTAACAGATTAATAGAACAGGACGAGGTCCCTGAAAGAAATTAATACAACAGGATGAGGTCACTGTAACAGATTAATAGAGCAGGACGATGTCCCTGTTACAGATTAATACAACAGGACGAGGTCGCTTAAACCAATTAATAGAACAGGACGACGTCAATAAAACAGATTAATACACCAAGACGAGGACCCTGCAACAAATTAATATAAGAGGACGAGGTCCAAGAAACAGATTAATGCAACAGGACGAGGTCCCTGAAACAAATTAATACAAGAGGACGATGTTTCTGAAAAAGATTAATAAAACAGGACGACGTCCCTGAAACAGATTAATACAACAGGACGAGGTCCCTGAAACAGATTAATACAACAGGCGAGGTCCCTGAAACAGATTAATGCAGCAGGATGATGTCAGTGAAACAGATTAATACAACAGGACGAGGTCCCTGAAACTGATTAATACAACAGGACGAGGTCCCTGAAACAGGTTAATACAAGAGGACGAGGTCCGTGAAACAGATTAATACAACAGGACGAGGTCCCTCAAACATATTAATACAACAGGACCAGGTCCCTGAAACAGATTAATGGAACAGGACGAGGTTCCTGAAATAGATTACTACAACAGGACGATGTCCCTGAAACAGATTAATACAACAGGAGGAGGTCCCTGAAACAGATTAATATAACAGGACGAGGTCCCTGAAACTGATTAAAACAAGAGGACGAGGTCCCTGAAACAGTTTAATACAAGAGGACGAGGTCCGTGAAACAGATAAATACAACAGGACAAGGTCCCTGAAACAGATTAATAGAGCAGGATGATGACCTGTAACAGATTAATACAGCAGGACGATGTCCCTGTAACAGATTAATACAACAGGACGAGGTCCCTGAAACAGATTAATACAACAGGACGAGGTCCCTGTAACAGATTAATACAACAGGATGATGTCCCTGAAACAGATTAATGCAGCAGGACGAGGTCCCTGAAACAGATAAATAGAAGAGGACGAGTTCCGTGTAACAGATTAATGCAACAGGACGAGGTCCCTGTAACAGATTAATACAACAGGATGATGTCCCTGAAACAGGTTAATGCAACAGGACGAGGTCCCTGAAACGGATTAATACAAGAGGACGAGGTCCCTGTAACAGATTAATGCAACAGGACGAGGTCCCTGAAACAGATTAATACAACAGGACGAGATCCCTGAAACAGATTAATAGAACAGGACGAGGTACCTGAAACAGATTAATGCAACAGGACGAGGTCCCTGAAGCAGATTAATGCAACAGGACGAGGTCCCTGTAACAGATTATTGCAAGAGGACGAGGTCCCTGAAACAGATGAATACAAAAGGACGAGGTCCCTGTAACAGATTAATGCAACAGGACGAGGTCCTTGAAACAGATTAATGCAACAGGACGAGGTCCCTGTAACAGATTAATACAACAGGACAAGGTCCCTTTAACAGATTAATAGAACAGGACTAGGTCCCTGAAAGAGATTAATACAACAGGATGATGTCCCTGAAACAGATTAATGCAACAGGACGAGGTCCCTGAAACAGATTAATACAAGAGGACGAGGTCACTGTAACAGATTAATGCAACAGGACGAGGTCCCTGAAACAGATTAATACAAGAGGACGAGGTCCCTGAAACAGATTAATAGAAGAGGACGAGGTCCCTGAAAGAGATTAATACAAAAGGACGAGGTCCCTGAAACAGATTAATACAACAGGACGAGGTCCCTGAAACAGATTAATACAACAGGACGAGGTCCCTGAAACTGATTAATACAAGAGGACGAGGTCCCTGAAACAGATTAATACAAGAGGACGAGGTCCGTGAAACAGATAAATACAACAGGACGAGGTCCCTGAAACAGATTAATAGAGCAGGATGAGGACCTGTAACAAATTAATACAACAGGAAAAGGTCCATGTAACAGAATAATAGAACAGGACAAGGTCCCTGAAAGAGATTAATACAACAGGATAAGGTTCCTGTAACAGATTAATACAGCAGGACGATGTCCCTGTTACAGATTAATACAACAGGACGATGTCCCTGAAACAGATTAATACAACAGGACGAGGTCCCTGTAACAGATTAATACAACAGGATGATGTTCCTGAAACAGATTAATGCAAATGGACGAGGTCCCTGAAACAGATTAATGCAACAGGATGAGGTCCCTGAAACAGATTAATACAAGAGGACGAAGTCCCTGAAACAGATTAATACAACAGGACGAGGTCCCTGAAACAGATTAATACAACAGGACGATGTTTCTGAAACAGATTAATACAACAGGACGACGTCCCTGAAACTGATTAATACAAGAGGACGATGTTTCTGAAACAGATTAATACAACAGGACGACGTCCCTGAAACAGATTAATACAGCAGGACGAGGTCCCTGAAACAGATTAATGCAGCAGGATGATGTCAGTGAAACAGATTAATACAACAGGACGAGGTCCCTGAAACTGATTAATACAACAGGACGAGGTCCCTGAAACAGATTAATACAACAGGACGAGGTCCCTGAAACTGATTAATACAAGAGGACGAGGTCCCTGAAACAGATTAATACAAGAGGACGAGGTCCGTGAAACAGATAAATACAACAGGACGAGGTCCCTGAAACAGATTAATAGAGCAGGATGAGGACCTGTAACAAATTAATACAACAGGAAAAGGTCCATGTAACAGAATAATAGAACAGGACAAGGTCCCTGAAAGAGATTAATACAACAGGATAAGGTCCCTGTAACAGATTAATACAGCAGGACGATGTCCCTGTTACAGATTAATACAACAGGACGATGTCCCTGAAACAGATTAATACAACAGGACGAGGTCCCTGTAACAGATTAATACAACAGGATGATGTTCCTGAAACAGATTAATGCAAATGGACGAGGTCCCTGAAACAGATTAATGCAACAGGATGAGGTCCCTGAAACAGATTAATACAACAGGACGAGGTCCCTGAAACAGATTAATACAACAGGACGAGGTCCCTGAAACAGATTAATACAACAGGACGAGGTCCTTGAAATAGATTAATACAACAGGACGATGTTTCTGAAACAGATTAATACAACAGGACGACGTCCCTGAAACAGATTAATACAACAGGACGAGGTCCCTGAAACAGATTAATACAAGAGGACGAGATCCCTGAAACAGATAAATACAACAGGACGAGGTCCCTGAAACAGATTAATACAAGAGGACGATGTTTCTGAAACAGATTAATACAACAGGACGAGGTCCCTGAAACAGATTAATGCAGCAGGATGATGTCAGTGAAACAGATTAATACAACAGGACGAGGTCCCTGAAACTGATTAATACAACAGGACGAGGTCCCTGAAACAGGTTAATACAACAGGACTAGGTCCCTGAAAGAGATTAATACAACAGGATGAGGTCCCTGTAACAGATTAATACAACAGGACGAGGTCCCTGTAACAGATTAATACAAGAGGATGATGTCCCTGAAACAGATTAATGCAACAGGACGAGGTCCCTGAAACAGATTAATACAACAGGATGAGGTCCTTGAAACAGATTAATAACACAGGACGAGCTCTCTGAAACAGATTAATGGAACAGGATGAGGTCCCTGAAACAGATTAATGCAACAGGACGAGGTCCCTGAAACAGATTAATACAAGAGGACGAGATCCCTGAAACAGATAAATACAACAGGACGAGGTCCCTGAAACAGATTAATACAAAAGGACGAGGTCCCTGAAACAGATTAATACAACAGGACGAGGTCCCTGAAACAGATTTATACAACAGGACGAGGTCCCTGAAACTGATTAATACAAGAGGACGAGGGCCCTGAAACAGATTAATACAAGAGGACGAGGTCCGTGAAACAGATAAATACAACAGGACGAGGTCCCTGAAACAGATTAATAGAGCAGGATGAGGACCTGTAACAGATTAATACAACAGGACAAGGTCCCTGTAACAGATTAATGCAAATGGACGAGGTCCCTGAAACAGATTAATGCAACAGGATGAGGTCCCTGAAACAGATTAATACAAGAGGACGAAGTCCCTGAAACAGATTAATACAACAGGACGAGGTCCCTGAAACAGATTAATACAACAGGACGAGGTCCATGAAACAGATTAATATAACAGGACGAGGTCCCTGAAACAGGTTAATACAAGAGGACGAGGTCCGAGAAACAGATTAATACAACAGGACGAGGTCCGTGTAACAGATTAATATAACAGGACGAGGTCCCTGAAACAGGTTAATACAACATGACGAGGTCCCTGAAACAGATTAATACAAGGGGACGAGGTCCCTGAAACAGATTAATACAACAGGACGAGGTCCATTAAACAGATTAATAGAACAGGACGATGTCCCTGAAACAGATTAATGCAATAGGACGAGGTCCCTGAAACAAATTAATAGAAGAGGACGATGTCCCAGAAACAGATTAATTCAAGAGGATGAGGTCCCAGAAACAGGTTAATACAACAGGACGAGGTCCTTGAAATAGATTAATACAACAGGACGAGGTCGCTTAAACCAATTAATAGAACAGGACGAGGTCCCTAAAACAGATTAATACAAGAGGATGATGTTTCTGAAACAGATTAATATAACAGGACGAGGTCCCTGAAACTGATTAATACAACAGGACGAGGTCCCTGAAACAGATTAATACAACAGGATGACGTCCCTGAAACAGATTAATACAAGAGGACGAGGTCCCTGAAACAGATTAATACAACAGGATGACGTCCCTGAAACAGATTAATACAAGAGGACGAGGTCCCTGAAACAGAATATTGCAACAGGACGAGGTCCCTGTATCAGATTAATGCAACAGGACGAGGTCCCTGTAACAGATTAATGCAATAGGACGAGGTCCCTGAAACAGATTAATACAACAGGAGGAGGTCACTTAAACAGATTAATACAACAGGACGAGGTCCCTGAAACAGATTAATACAACAGGATGAGATCCCTGAAACAGATTAATACAACAGGACGAGGTCCCTGAAACAGATTAATAGAAGAGGACGAGATCCCTGAAACAGATTAATACAACAGGACGAGGTCCCTGAAACAGATTAATAGAAGAGGACGAGGTCCCTGAAACAGATTAATGCAACAGGATGAGGTCCCTGAAACAGATTAATACAAGAGGACGAAGTCCCTGAAACAGATTAATACAACAGGACGAAGTCCCTGAAACAGATTAATACAACAGGACGAGGTCCCTGAAACAGATTAATACAACAGGATGATGTCCCTGAAACAGATTAATACAACAGGACGAGGTCCCTGAAACAGATTAATACAACAGGACGAGGTCCCTGAAACAGATTAATGGAACAGGACGAGGTACCTGAAACAGATTAATACAACAGGACGAGGTCCCTGAAACAGATTAATGGAACAGGATGAGTGCCCTGAAACAGATTAATACAAGAGGACGAGATCCCTGAAACAGATAAATACAACAGGACGAGGTCCCTGAAACAGATTAATACAACAGGACGAGGTCCCTGAAACAGATTTATACAAAAGGACGAGGTCCCTGAAACAGATTAATACGACAGGATGACGTCCCTGAAACAGATTAATACAAGAGGACGAGGTCCCTGAAACAGATTAATACAAGAGGACGAAGTCCCTGAAACAGATTAATACAATTGGACGAAGTCCCTGAAACAGATTAATACAACAGGACGAGGTCCCTGAAACAGATTAATACAACAGGACGAAGTCCCTGAAACAGATTAATACAACAGGACGAGGTCCCTGAAACAGATTAATACAAAAGGACGAGGTCCCTGAAACAGATTAATACGACAGGATGACGTCCCTGAAACAGATTAATACAAGAGGACGAGGTCCCTGAAACAGATTAATACAAGAGGACGAAGTCCCTGAAACAGATTAATACAATTGGACGAAGTCCCTGAAACAGATTAATACAACAGGACGAGGTCCCTGAAACAGATTAATAGAAGAGGACGAGGTCCCTGAAACAGATTAATGCAACAGGATGAGGTCCCTGAAACAGATTAATACAAGAGGACGAAGTCCCTGAAACAGATTAATACAACAGGACGAAGTCCCTGAAACAGATTAATACAACAGGACGAGGTCCCTGAAACAGATTAATACAACAGGATGATGTCCCTGAAACAGATTAATACAACAGGACGAGGTCCCTGAAACAGATTAATACAACAGGACGAGGTCCCTGAAACAGATTAATGGAACAGGACGAGGTACCTGAAACAGATTAATACAACAGGACGAGGTCCCTGAAACAGATTAATGGAACAGGATGAGTGCCCTGAAACAGATTAATACAAGAGGACGAGATCCCTGAAACAGATAAATACAACAGGACGAGGTCCCTGAAACAGATTAATACAACAGGACGAGGTCCCTGAAACAGATTAATACAAAAGGACGAGGTCCCTGAAACAGATTAATACGACAGGATGACGTCCCTGAAACAGATTAATACAAGAGGACGAGGTCCCTGAAACAGATTAATACAAGAGGACGAAGTCCCTGAAACAGATTAATACAATTGGACGAAGTCCCTGAAACAGATTAATACAACAGGACGAGGTCCCTGAAACAGATTAATACAACAGGACGAAGTCCCTGAAACAGATTAATACAACAGGACGAGGTCCCTGAAACAGATTAATACAAAAGGACGAGGTCCCTGAAACAGATTAATACAACAGGATGACGTCCCTGAAACAGATTAATACAAGAGGACGAGGTCCCTGAAACAGATTAATACAAGAGGACGAAGTCCCTGAAACAGATTAATACAACAGGACGAAGTCCCTGAAACAGATTAATACAACAGGACGAGGTCCCTGAAACAGATTAATACAACAGGACGAGGTCCCTGAAACAGATTAATGGAACAGGACGAGGTCCCTGAAACAGATTAATGGAACAGGATGAGGTCCCTGAAACAGATTAATACAACAGGACGAGGTCCCTGAAACAGATTAATGGAACAGGATGAGGTCCCTGAAACAGATTAATACAAGAGGACGAGATCCCTGAAACAGATAAATACAACAGGACGAGGTCCCTGAAACAGATTAATACAACAGGACGAGGTCCCTGAAACAGATTAATACAAAAGGACGAGGTCCCTGAAACAGATTAATACAACAGGATGACGTCCCTGAAACAGATTAATACAAGAGGACGAGGTCCCTGAAACAGATTAATACAAGAGGACGAAGTCCCTGAAACAGATTAATACAACAGGACGAAGTCCCTGAAACAGATTAATACACCAGGACGAGGTCCCTAAAAGAGATTAATACAAAAGGACGAAGTCCCTGAAACAGATTAATACAAGAGGACGAGGTCCCAGAAACAGAATAATATAACAGGACGTGGTCCCTAAAACAGATTAATAGAACAGGACAAGATACCAGAAACAGATTAATTCAAGAGGATGAGGT
The DNA here is from genome assembly GCF_036971445.1 of Narcine bancroftii. Taxonomy (NCBI): domain Eukaryota; kingdom Metazoa; phylum Chordata; class Chondrichthyes; order Torpediniformes; family Narcinidae; genus Narcine; species Narcine bancroftii. The sequence continues at coordinate 7,576,204 of NC_091470.1, read as the reverse complement.
CCCAGAAACAGGTTAATACAACAGGACGAGGTCCTTGAAATAGATTAATACAACAGGACGATGTTTCTGAAACAGATTAATACAACAGGACGACGTAACTGAAACAGATTAATACAAGAGGACGATATTTCTGAAACAGATTAATACAACAGGACGACGTCCCTGAAACAGATTAATACAGCAGGACGAGGTCCCTGATACAGATTAATGCAGCAGGATGATGTGAGTGAAACAGATTAATACAAGAGGACGAGGTCCCTGAAACTGATTAATACAACAGGACGAGGTCCCTGAAACAGATTAATAGAGCAGGACTAGGTCCCTGAAAGAGATTAATACAACAGGATGAGGTCCCTGTAACAGATTAATACAGCAGGACGATGTCCCTGTAACAGATTAATACAACAGGACGAGGTCCCTGAAACAGATTAATACAACAGGACGAGGTCCCTGTAACAGATTAATACAACAGGACAAGGTCCCTTTAACAGATTAATAGAACAGGACTAGGTCCGTGAAAGAGATTAATACAACAGGATGATGTCCCTGAAACAGATTAATGCAACAGGACGAGGTCCCTGAAACAGATTAATACAAGAGGACGAGGTCACTGTAACAGATTAATGCAACAGGACAAGGTCCCTGAAACAGATTAATACAACAGGACGAGGTCCCTGAAACAGATTAATACAACAGGACGAGGTCCCTGAAAGAGATTAATACAAAAGGACGAGGTCCCTGAAACAGATTAATACAACAGGACGAGGTCCCTGAAACAGATTAATACAACAGGACGAGGTCCCTGAAACTGATTAATACAAGAGGACGAGGTCCCTGAAACAGATTAATACAAGAGGACGAGGTCCGTGAAACAGATAAATACAACAGGACGAGGTCCCTGAAACAGATTAATAGAGCAGGATGAGGACCTGTAACAAATTAATACAACAGGAAAAGGTCCCTGTAACAGATTAATAGAACAGGACAAGGTCCCTGAAAGAGATTAATACAACAGGATAAGGTCCCTGTTACAGATTAATACAATAGGACGAGGTCCCTGAAACAGATTAATACAACAGGACGAGGTCCGTGTAACAGATGAATATAACAGGACGAGGTCCCTGAAACAGGTTAATACAACATGACGAGGTCCCTGAAACAGATTAATACAAGGGGACGAGGTACCTGAAACAGATTAATACAACAGGACGAGGTCCATTAAACAGATTAATAGAACAGGACGATGTCCCTGAAACAGATTAATGCAATAGGACGAGGTCCCTGAAACAAATTAATAGAAGAGGACGATGCCCCTGAAACAGATTAATACAAGAGGAAAGGTCTCTGAAACATATTAATACAAAAGGACGAGGTCCCTAAAACAGATTAATAGAACAGATCGAAGTCCCTGAAACAGATTAATACAAGAGGACGAGATCCCTGAAACAGATAAATACAACAGGACGAGGTCCCTGAAACAGATTAATACAACAGGACGAGGTCCCTGAAACAGATTAATACAACAGGATGACGTCCCTGAAACAGATTAATACAAGAGGACGAGGTCCCTGAAACAGATTAATACAACAGGACGAAGTCCCTGAAACAGATTAATAGAGCAGGACTAGGTCCCTGAAACAGATTAATACAACAGGACGATGTTTCTGAAACAGATTAATACAACAGGACGATGTTTCTGAAACAGATTAATACAACAGGACGATGTTTCTGAAACAGATTAATACAACAGGACGACGTCCCTGAAACAGATTAATACAGCAGGACGAGGTCCCTGAAACAGATTAATGCAGCAGGATGATGTCAGTGAAACAGATTAATACAACAGGACGAGGTCCGTGAAACAGATAAATAC